>NC_041385.1:10671944-10740657 GCF_002162155.2 Triticum dicoccoides
GGTGCGGCGGCAGACCGGCGGTGGGGAGTGGTTTCGGGGAGGGCGGGGCGGCATGTCGGCGCGGGCCGGCCACGGACGGCGGGGGCTGGTAGTTCGGCCGGTGGTGGCTGGCGGCTCAGGGGGGTGGAGTTTGATGATAAACTGGAGGCCCTTGATTTTGTATCCAACGGCTGGAAAATATAATGACCAGAGATGAAAAACTCAGTCGACTGACGTGTAGCCTCACCCCGCACGTACACATGCACGCACACAAGACACGCACGCATGCAGGCGTGCAACACTGACACATACACATAACGTACACACACACGCATGCTGGTGTGCAACACTGACACATACACATGCACTCATGAACACACGCACGCACCCATGCATGCTACACTGAAACGTACCCTTGCACGCACGCAACACTCGCACGCCTGCATGCACACAGCGCACGACGCAAGACACATGCTCAACCTATACGTGCATGCACCCTTTGTTAAGGACATGGATTGTTACGGGTATTAATCAATCGTATCTGTGATAAGCAGAAGATTGGTGTTTGCAGCGGTCTTTATGAATCACAACGTATCGAATGGGCTATCAACATAGTAGGCTTATCTACATGAAAAAGATGACATCACACTCAATGAACAATCATCGATTTATGAAATGCCCACTTCTGACCGCCCTAGCCCACCAAAGGTTCCTCTGCTGTGCGCTGCCTGCGTTGGGTCACTGACATGCAGGCCATGTACCCAAAGAGCCCACACGTCAGTGGAAGAACGGCGCGGTGTCCTAGGTCAGAGTCGAGGGCGCCACTCGCTGCATGCCCAGCTGAACACGCCCCCTTGCCGCATTCAAACGCCTCCATGAAACCCGCCCGTGTGGAAGCCGAGAAACCCACTCTGGACGCACGTCCGTTCATGACTGGGCCGGCATTAAACGCAACGCCGGCCGAGCTCCTCCCGTCCGCCGTCTATTTAATCTCCTATTTAAACGAGGCCAAATGCCGCCAAGAATCGCACACCTCCGCCGCTCCCCTATCTCCTCCTTCACCATTTTGTATGCTCTTACAATGGCTTACGAAGAGTAGTTATTCCGCATCCAAGCTGGCTGGGTAGCCCGCCGGATGCGAGCTATGCAGCTCGCTAATCCACCTCCCTCCCCTCGCCCGACGGAGCCAGTTGCCGCCCCAAGCCGGCGCGCGGTTCAGCAACTCGCCGCTCTAGGCCAGCTCGACGAGGATTGGCGCACGGGCGTCGTTGCTGTCGTCCATGCCGCCGCCTTGTACCGCGTCTCCCGTTTCTATGGCCGAGATTCCCATGCTAGCGGCCGCACCATGCAAGCAGCGACAGAAGTCGGGTGCGCGGAGAGCGACGAGTCGGTGGCTAGCGCCTCCGCGTTCGCCGCCATCATCGAGGAGAAGTAGAACACAGGAGGCCGCCGCCGCTTGGGTCCCATGAAGGCCACCATAGAGGCTACGCCGGCGTACACAGCAGGTGTCTTTCCGGATCCTTTTGTTGCAAGGACCTTCGTCGACCCCGGATGGGCTCCACAGAAGAGGGGTATGTTAGGATGAACTCGAGACGGTGCCGGCCATGGCGAAGTACTGGCCGGTGGTTAACTCGAATCGGTGCCGGCCACCATCATCTTCGGCATCAGCCAATGATATCAGTTGGGCAGTGGGGAAGCGAGCCGTCCTTTGCGCTGAAGCATATACCTCCGAGGCTCCCGGTAGTCCAGTGATCGTGCTGCCAGACATGAGGAACACAAATCGATCGGCGGGCGACCATTTCGGCCAGGTATTATATACCTGTGCTGTCCAGAACTAGCACCGCGTAGTTCATTTGAATGTAATGAAATCCGTCATGTTTGGATGAAAATTCGGTATTTTATATGATTTCCATCGTTGTTTATATGAAATATCAGTTTTTCTACGTGTTTGCGTGAATTTCGTCCAGTTGGTTGAGTTGCTGTCATAATGTGTGCGGCTATGGTTGGATGGCGTAATTTGCGGGTCGTCGGTCAGTCTATGGGCCGCTCGGGCGGTGTTGTGGGACAAAAAAACACAGCTCGTGCGAGCTCGTCTCCAACGTGCGTGCTGGAGGATGCATGACAGCATGAGCACCCGAGCCATTCCTCGTTCATCGGTGGCAAAGGCACCGGTGGACAAAAGGGTCGCCAATATTTTGGCTACCCCGGCAAGATCCAAACAGCCCCTCCCAAGAGATTCGAATCCCTCGTTCGCCGTGGAATTTTGCCATGTGTTGTTTTCATGGACTAGCAAGATGCCCGTGCATTGCACGAAACATCAAGATGCATTTTTTTACAAAGTCTCGCATGCATGCAATGGATAATTAATGTCCTCCTTGGCTAGTACCACGAGGCAAACACCATTAATATTGCATCGATTAGTGTTAGTGGCCTTGTATATCTGCAAATTGTAATTTTGATAGTGGCCCTTGTATATAAAAATGGAGGGAGAAAGATGAGAGATAAGGTGAGGAGGAGTGGGGCGTGGTGGTAACTGGTGGTCGGACTAGGCGGAGGCATGGGGATGGACGGCGCATTATGTCTAGGTTTGTATCTCACACACACACGCACCCACATAGGTGGGGGACGTGCACGAAGAGAAGAGGTGCACGCACGGCGCACGTACTCCCGTCTCTTTCCCAACCACACCCGCGCAGGTACATGGTGGAGCTTATTTCTGTATGAAAAGGAAGCCCACGTGGTAATTTGACACGTGTACTGGTTGTCCACTTGGTGGAGGGAGGATCGTCTAACAAACAAATTGCCACTTGACGTGTTATGTTAAAAAAGAGGCAAACCATGTGGGGCCTACCTTAGAAGCAAGGCTCTATACACTGGAGTACTTTTGATGTGTCCCGTCAACTCGCAGAATGAGGAGAAGCTTGCTTAGTACGCCGTCTCCCCCGCCCAGGGCGCGGTGGCTCGCAGGTTGAGGTGAAGCTTGCTTATGAGTAGTAGTAGTAGTAGAAGTACTGTACGCCTTACGCTCGCTCCCTCGCCCACGCGCGCGGTGGCTTGCAGCGCGAGGAGAAAATTTTACTACTCCCTACATTTACTCCTCGTCCCTACTACGTACTACCTTGGTTAGAGAGATTATCATATTGTTTGGAATATATATGTCCTTTAGTACTCCCTCCATTTACTTATACAAGGCCACTATAAAAAATACATTTTGCATCTATACAAGGCCACAAATAGTAATCAAGACAAAAGTTACTACTCCCTCCTTTCCAGTTTATGGCTCAATTTCAAAATCTATCCAACCAAGGTAGACGGTGAGTGGTCGAATTAATTTCGTAGTTTGCACAAGTAATTAGTACGCTCGTTTTTCTCAACAAGTTATGTTCACCGAGGCATTAATTACAACGAATGTATGAATGACCACTAAATTTCCATGAACTTCTACATGCATTGGTTAGTTTCCTCTTGGCACTGCTTGCATCGGGTGATCAAACGCACCTCGAAATCCAACATGTAATGGTACTACTATTAGTAGTAGAATTGAGACTTATCAAACGGAAAAACGAATGTTTTTTAGATGAGCCCTATAAACCCTAGTGGGTACGTACTCCGTAAAAACAGATTTTTCCAAAACTAAGTCGCTCCCTTTCATGAATTCTGTAGTATACTCCTCCGTCGACGCTCCCTTTCTTGAATTATGTACTTCATATCGCCAACATGTGGAACATATAGCAACCGGGTCGACATGTCAAGCACCAAATAATAGTGCAGAACAGCAGGGGGGACACACCCCACTCGTACCGGCCCAGTAGTAGTAACGAGCAATGAGACATCAAATCACAATGCCGCACCTTCCCAGACGGACGAAGCAACCATTATTTCACACTTCGGTTCGCCATCATCTCAAACCACGTAGTATTGCTTCTGCCTCAAGAGGGACACGCGCATCGCCTTGGTACATCATGACACGTGGGACCGCATGACAGGCCATGCTCCCCCGCCGATCGCTCGGTAAAATCACCTCATTTTTACTATACTTCCTCCGTATCGGTTTACTACATGGCATGCACGTCGTTCTAGATTGAGAATTTAACTGGCTATATATGTGATGAACAGTACTCTAGCCTTTTAAAAAATGTATACTTTTGTACAGTAGTAGTATCAATGGATTGCCAGTCATGTGGGACATATAGCAACCGGGTCGACATATCAAGCACGAAATAATAGTGCAGAACAGCAGGGGGCGCAAAAATTGTAATTAAAAAAAAGGTGGTACATATAGAGAGTGCTCGTCGCCAAATTATGCATATAGTACTATTAAAAAAGCTAGTACATGTTTAATTGGGGTGCTAAATTCTATTAAAAAAATACTAGTAGTATGTACATACTGAAGAGTTAAAGTAACAAGAAGAAACATAACATAGTCCTGCTATGGGCTCAGCACAACACACCCCTCAAATTAAACTAAGCACAGCTGAAATTAAACTTTGCAACTACTCTGGTAGACACTGCATTAGAACCACCATGAGCAACGATACTGACACCTTACTCACTCGGAGTCCTCGTCCACGTCCTCGACTTCGTCCTTGTCCCTCTTCCTCTTGGCTGATACTTCTTTGCTTGAACCGCACACTTGGCTCTTGCTCTTCATCCAACCCTTGTAGATATTGAAACAAATGTAGCCATCCATTGCAGCATAGTGGATGTGGTCTATATCTAGTACATTCCGCTGCCATGCATAACGATGAAACGTGTATGGAGGTTTCTCCAGTTTACCGTACGAAGCATAAACCATGGCTCCTGCCAGGGTCAGCATTGAAGGCTGACGAGAGGACACCAGCCGATTCTTCTGGAGGTCGAAGGGGTTGCCTACAATGAGGCCTATCCGACCCAGGACTTCTTTGTCCTTACTAAAGTCTACAGTAACTAATTTTACTAGGTTGCTCTCGAGGGAGTCCTTCAAATCCAGGCATTCAACGTCGGCATGGCATATGTGGTAGACCAAGCATAAGTCATGCATGCAAACCTGGATCACGACGGGCTTCTTCCTCTCTTCATCCTTTAGATCCTTCTCTCGTCCCAGGACTGTGGTGTACTCAACATCTAGCCCAGCGACCCACTCATCATCTGAGTTTTCGAACATGTGTCTGAAGCGAGAAAGGCATCCTTTCACCGTCGTGGAAGAACGGGTGTAGATGATGTCAAACTCATCGCCGGTGATGGTTCTAACCTTGTACTCACTGCAGATCATGGAGATTTGGGACGCCGTGGATTTGGGAGGTGGGTTAGAATTAGTGGAACTACCATAATGTGAAAGGAAGGGACGACTAGGAGCGAACCGCCGTAGTATTAAAGGACGTGCAGGGACGAGTTGGAGCGAATTGCTAGCATGCGAACGGCAGGGTAGTGGCTTTTCATTCTCCCATGATACGGGCTTCCTAGAGCCCTTGGATCTAAGATCGAACGGTTGCATGGCGTGATTCTAGACCTATGGGTGAATATCCTATCCTGGAGGGTTATTCTGCAAATTTTCTGCAACCTAGCATGCGACCGTTTGATCTCAGATCCAAGGGCTGCCAGCAGCCCGTATCATGGTCGCGCCTACCACGACCGCCGCGTCGCTCGCGCGGTTGCGCCCTTGGAGATTTAACGCGGTGCGTTAGGCTATCTGATGTTGGCATGTCATACATAGTCATCACTTAGTCACTCATACTACAACAAGGTTAGCTATAACTGTATTTATTTATTTTACTTCTCTCTATCTCTTTCTTCGTAGTCCCTCTGTCCCATAATATAAGAACGTTTTTGACACTAGTGTAGTGCCAAAAATGTTCTTATATTATGGGACACAGGGAGTACTAGTATTTATTGCATTTGCCAAGGAGTGACCTCTTCCAATGAGATGGTGTGCTTATTAGTTTTTTGTTGCTAAGTTTGCTTCATTTAATTAGCTATAGACTCAAAATTGTCTTTTCATTCTTCCTTGGGTCACCAAACTAGTCTCTCTCTTCTTGATTAACTTGCCACATCAGACTTTATGCCTATGTGGCAAGCTTAGCACCTGTAGGAGCAAGTAAGGCTACTTGTAATGGGAGTATCATAGGTAGTAGTATCATGCATGCCAACTATGCAATCTTGATGAGGTGACGTCGAATTAAATGAAGAAAAGAGAGAGTTGAGTATCATAATATGATACTGTATCATATTAAATGATGTGCTACTATGTGTCATGTATGACAATAAATAAACTATCCTATGATACCAACACATGATACTATGCATTACGGATGTAGTATCATACAAAAGTATCATATGCATGATACTAGTATATGATACTCTCCATTACGACCAACCTAAGTACAATAGTGCGCTTTACATGGCATTTTTGCATATGTGGAGGAAAGAGAGGCAAGGAAAAAGTGGAGAAGTGGGCTCTCATGCAAGAGCCAGCCTCTACTACATGGTGGAGCATTGGGAGAGGCACCTGTATGGAGGTGGTCAGGAATTGGGAGACTCACGCCGATCGTAGTGCCGCAGTTAAAATATAATGGCAAATCAAATCATGGGGCCCCACCTGTCCAGCAGTAACTCGCGGTCAAATCACACAGCCCTACGTTTGCAGCAGCCTACTCCCTCATCTTTGTCGAACCGACTAGGCGGAACTGCCCCACCTACCACGCAGGAAAAGCCCTGCCCTCGACTTTTAAATACAACTACATTCTCTTAAGAATCCAATGATATACTTTTTGTGATGTAGTAACTCATATTTAGTTAGTCAAATGGATGACCTAGAACTACATGCACGCCCTATAAACCAAGACGCCTAAAAATAAAAAACTAAGACGGAGAGGGTAGTTCAGCACGTATCTTTTTAGATCAATATAGTCAGGATTCACCAAGGAGCAAAACCAAGTGGTAGGCTGCTCCTGTCGTGTTGTCGTAGCAACTCAAGCAGGGTCAGTCCGCACATGAAATGGCGACACACTTAACAGGACCCCTTTGGCCGACATGTGGCTCATCCACCATCTTGTTCCACGTGCGATGCACAAAATTACAGTTCGGAGCAGCGGTTGGAATTGGAGGCACTCCGGTCGTAGCGCCGCAGTAGTAGAAAATGAGCGATGAGGAGTCAAATCACAAAGCCCCACCTTTCCCGCATTAAGCTAGACGGACGAAGCAACCATCATTTCACTCTAGGGTGCAAGAGCATAAAGAAAAGAGAAAACAATGATGTGTGCGGCAGCTACCTAGGGCACCCTAGGGTAGGGGTCTCCACTACAGATCCTTTTTTTAAAGTGCCTTCACTACAAATCGGCTTCTCCCTCGTCCTCTTGAAGAAAACCGATGATGAGTGCGGCGGTAGGGTTTGTAGGAGTACTACGGCGTGCGGGGCCACGTCGTAGTAAACGGGTTCGAGTCGACACCATAAATATGTGTGGGCCGCTTGGTTTTACGGGAACAAGGCAGCATTTTGGGTTCGGGGACCAGTGGAGATATAGTACGTACAAAAAATTGTGGACGTAGGTTCGACCGAAAGGCAATGTTGCATGGGCCCTGCATTTTGATATACCCAGGGCCGCGTGAAATTTGCTATTCTACTCAAAACTAGTAAGGTACACATGCATTGAACGCATGAGATTTTGAAACCAAATTATGAATAAATACACACTATAGCATGTAAAGCTTTGAGTCATATATGCATGATGTAGATGTTCGTTTAGTTCTTATAGTTCATCTCATTCAAAGTCAATTAGTTTTATAAAAATGTTAAGATTCATGGGGTTGTGCATTGTAAAGCATAAAGTAAAAAACAAATAATGGCAATTCATTTAGAAAAAAATCAATTATGATACAGAGGATTCTAGAACGAAGGAGAAGTGCTTCTGTTTTGAGGTTTGTGCATTATGCTTAAGTTCAACTATGGAGTCTTCTAAATTGTACATGTGGTAGATCTGGTGGAATGTTGATGATATCCAACAGCCAGTAGTGCTCGGATTTGCCATCTCTGCACTGTCGGATTAGCTTCATCCAGCGACCATCTTTCAAAGTTATAGGCACACTATATAGTTCTTGTGCCATAGTTGCATGTTTTGGAAAAAAGCTACTAGTGGGTTGTACTATCTATTTAGGAATAGAAGATGTATCCATGGAAGTTGTAGGGAAAGAGATGACATGGAGCATCTCAATTACTATGAGTAGGGATTGGAAAAGAGATGTCATTTGGTTCACATCATAGGAACTTTTTTATTGAATCTAGAGATGAATAAAATGATATATACAGGGTATTCTATATGTGCAATTTGGTACACAAAAACTCGAGAAAAGTTTGCGAGGTTCGAATTTTAAATAAAGCTATATGCACTGCATTTCGGAACGGAGGGAGCATACAGCAGTTGCTAACACTCACGTGGAAGATTTGTGTGTAGGAGGAGTGGCTGTTCTGTTAAATGACATGACAAAACTGACACTGTCGGATGCCGATCTAATGGTTCTTACGGCGTTCATCAGGAAAAGGCTTGTGGCGAATGTTTGTCAGATAATGATTTACGGACACATGCATTCCATTGATACGTGCCCCCCTCTCTCTCACGCACACGCAACCTCATGAGTCATGACTTTCCCGAGTCCTCTCGCAGACTCGCACGTCGCACCCACCGTCTATCTGCAGGTAGACGTCACGCACATATGTTCTCTTCACACCCTACCCTCAGAACTTCTAAAAAACAAAAGACGTCGCACACATTTTATTTTAGCTCACACGTCACACACTTATATTATTACTCTTGCGGCGAATGTTCTTTGGGCATAGTATATTGTACTCTCACGCAGAGAAGCGGTGCACGCACGCACTAGTTCTCTCACACCCACTCGTGGGTACACGTAGGAGCGCATTTTTTTGAAGCTGGTACAACAAAATCACTCCACTATATATATAAGCAGGAGCCTTAGCGCTTGCTTTACTAGGGTTCCTCTCGTTCACTCTCTCATGCTCTCCAGATCTAAGCAAGACATAGGTGGCCACACTCTCTCTCAGCTCACGGCTGGTCACAAATCCGACCGGACAACCTTGACCGGGACAGGGGTGTAGGTGCATCATTCACGCTGTCGTTGGGAGCAAAGGAGGCAACGCCTGCCCGCGCGTCCTGATCTGCGGCCGTGCCGTTCTCTCCGAGAGAGCGCCGGCTCGGGAGGGCCTCCGACCCCTTCTTCCTTGCTACGGTATTGTGGCCAAGATGCCCCCCACGCTGTGTTTGCCACATGCCGACAACCCTCAGGTATATATTCCTCCGAAACGGAACTGTCGGTGTCAAAACCGGCGGATCTCAGGTAGGGGGTCCCGAACTGTGCGTCTAGGCGGATGGTAACATGAGACAAGGGACACGATGTTTTACCCAGGTTCGGGCCCTCTTGATGGAGGTAAAACCCTACGTCCTGCTAGATTAATATTGATCATGTGTGTTACAAGAGTGGATCTACCACGAGATCAAGGAGGCTAAACCCTAGAAGCTAGCCTATGGTATGATTGTTGTTCGTCCTATGGACTAAAGCCATCCGGTTTATATAGACACCGGAGAGGGCTAGGGTTACACAGAGTCGGTTACAATGGTAGGAGATCTACATATCCGTATCGCCAAGCTTGCCTTCCACGCCAAGGAAAGTCCCATTCGGACACGGGACGAAGTCTTCAATCTTGTATCTTCATAGTCTTGGAGTCCGGCCGATGATGATAGTTCGGCTATCCGGACACCCCCTAGTCCGGAACTCCCTCAGTAGCCCCTGAACCAGGCTTCAATGACGACGAGTCCGGCGCGCATGTTGTCTTCGGCATTGCAAGGCGGGTTCTTCCTCCGAATAATTTATAAAAGATTGTGAACACCAGGATAGTGTCCGGCTCTGCAAAAATAAATTCCACGTACCACCATAGAGAGAATAATATTACACAAGTTCAATCTGCCGACGTATTTCGTGGCGTGCCATCACCCCACTACCAAGCCTTTACTAGAATCGTTTTTATTGTACCACCTCAGCGCGTTTAGCGAAGCGGTTTCCTTGGCACGTCTTGTCGAAGCAGAGATCGTGTTCCCCTTATTCCAGGATTCCCATCAATACGGACGTGGGTAACCCAACCGCGCCATTGATTGTGGCGCTTGGGAGATAAGCGAGTTTTACCAGGACGGTGGGGACACATGTTTTTGTCCGCCCATATAAGGGGATAAAGATCCAACCCTTTTACCTGCACCTTCTTCCTCCTTGGCTTATCCATCCCCGCGAACTCGAGCTCCAGCACCCAAGTCCGCACTTCTCACCTCAACCTTCTCCAACTATGTCCGGAGCGGGAGGCAAGTGGATGGCCTCCTCCGTCACGGAGGGGTAGATCCAGAAGCTGCGCGACGCCGGATATTTGTCCAACAACATCGCGCACCGGCTCCCCGACGAGGGAGAGCTCATTCCCACCCCCAGGCCCCATGAGAGGGTAGTATTTCTTCCCCATTTCCTCCGTGGACTGGGCTTCCCACTTCATCCCTTTGTCCGGGGGCTCATGTTCTACTACGGCCTAGATTTCCATGATCTGGCCCCGAATTTCATTCTCAACATCTCGGCGTTTATCGTCGTGTGCGAGGCCTTCCTCTGCATCCAGCCCCACTTCGGCTTGTGTCTCAAGACCTTCAGTGTCAAGCCGAAGGTTGTGAAGGGCAGCCAAGCGGAGTGCGGAGGCGCCATGGTGGGCAGGATGTCCCACATTACTTGGCTGGAGGGCACTTTCGTGGAAACCATTAAGGGGTGGCAATCGGGGTGGTTCTACATCACCGAGCCGCGTGACCCTGATTGGGCAGCGGCCCCCGAATTCATATCTGGCATCCCTACACGGCTCACCTCCTGGAAAGAGAGTGGCCGGATCTGGGGTGATTCGGAGGAGCTGACCGGACTCCAAGCCTGCATCCAAAAGCTGGTGGACAAGAAGCTCAAGCTTGTCAATGTAGTCCAGGTCATGCTCATCCGCTGGATTCTCCCGTGTCAATGACGGGGCTTCAACATGTGGGAGTTCGATCCGGCGCAGCACCAAACTCTGAGCGGGCTCTTCGACACTACGTACGAAGATGTTTGGAAGGTGCTGTTCAAGGGCGTCGAGGCTCCCGCATCCGCTACCGAAGATCGCGGATTCCGCTCGCAGCGTCCGGCTGACGAGGTAAGTGATTTTGTCCTTTACGAAATGCTCGTTTTCCATAGTTTGACTCTATGCGGGATCTAAACTCCCTTTACCTTTGACAGGACTGGCTGGCGAAGGCCGAACGGACTATCTGTCCGGCCCCATTGCCAGAGGACCCAGCGGACGCCCGCCTAACGGGGCTGCTGGCTTCGGCACCCCACGTGGTGTCGGAGAAGAAAGCCAAGAAGAAGGCCACGGGGACTCGGAAGAGTTCCCGTTTTCAAGTGTTATCGGATGATGAATCCGAGGCCGACTCCTCCCACCAAGGCGAGGAGGAGAAGAAGAAAGCCTCTCCCCCAGCGGGGGGAGGGAAGAAAAGGAAGGCCTCCCCGACGAGGGAGGCCGAAGGGTCCAAGAAGGGAAAAACTCTTCCCCCGGACTGCTCTGCCAATGCCAGCGACGACGACGAGGACTGGCCTCCAAGGGCCAAGCCCCTAGCGAGATCGTAAGTATCCGGACTACCGAATAACTTCAAGGTTTTTCCTTTTCGCCACATAATATCTTTCTAATGCCGCATACAACCCTGTAGTCCGCCCAAGGATGATCTTCCTGCTTCGTCGAGCGGGTCCTTAGGTGCGTCGGATATGGATTCTCTTCCGGCTGCCTCCACCCCCCGTGACGCGGATGATGCCGAGGTGGGATCCCAGGAAGGGACCCACCAGGAGGAGGAGGCCCCAGAGGTGTCGCAGGACAACCTCCCGGACTTTGCACCGGACTCGGCCCCGGAACCCACAGTGGCTCCAGAGTCCGGCGGGCGACCCCTTCGTAAGAAGGGCAAGACCGTGACGCTAGCAGCCTCCGTCCAACCAGAGGCGCCGGTTAACTTGCTGGAGGTGCTCAATGGCGCCTCCATTGAAGAGGAGCACCGCACTGTTATGAGTGCGGTGATTCAGAAGGTCCAGCTCGCCAAGAGCGGGCTGACCGAAGCCTGCAGCAGCCTTCTAACAGGCTTTGAGGTAAGAATTTCAATATGTATAAAATGGTACCGCATAGACAGTATCCCCTGATGCTCGGTTCGGTGTTCGGAAAGAAAAGCCGGACTGAGGATCTAAACAGATATACACAGGAGTCATAATAAATATGTCAATATGGGATTGCAGGCTACGCTGCTGACCTCTGCCGCACTGACTGCGGAGGTCAATACTTTGAAGAATAGCCTCGAGCAATCCGAGAACGAGCTCGGTCGTGCCAAGAAGCAGCTCGAGGACAAGGAAGGTGAGTAACACCTTATTAAAATTGTACCTTACAGAAAAGGATTTTGGTTGCAAAAAGAATGACAAGGATAACGTGGATATTGCAGGGGCCACTAACAAGGTGGCGACCCTGAAAGAGGCGGTGGCCGCGGCCGAACGCAATGCGGCCGCGGAGCGCACCGAGCGAGAGAAGCAAGAGGTGCGGGAGGCGGAGGTACAACAAGAGCTCCAGGATCTTCTGAAAAAACATGAGAGCCTGGAGCGTGACTCGAAGACTCGAGAGTCTGAGCTTGCAACGGCTCTTGAGAGTGCCAAAGCCGCTAAGGCCGAAGCCTACAAGGCCCTCCAGGAGATCGAGGCGGTGAAGAAAATAGCAGCGGGTAAGGCATTTTTCATGCAAAGTAAGCATGTGAGTGTTAATTACCTGTTGCTTACCCGAATTCGGAGCTCTCCAGGAGCGTTCGCAGATCTTCCGCGCAGCGTGTCCGATGCTGCCGCGTTCTACCGGGCCGAGGAGGGGAGCTCGACGGAGAAGGTCTTTTGGTCTCAGTATGCTGAGGCCGGACATCCGGTGCCCCTTAGCGACCAGCTGAAGCAGCTGGTCAAGCTCCACAAGGCGGCCGAACAGGCCATGAAGGGCCTCATAGTTCGGCTGTGGCCTAAGGAGGCCATGCCTGGGAGCTACTTCGGCCTGGTGCGGCGGCTGGTGGATGCGTGCTCGTGGGTTGAAGTCATCAAGCACTCCGCCTGTATTGAAGGTGCCCGTCGGGCCCTTGCCCGCGCAAAGGTGCACTAGGGCAAGATGGATGCCCAGAAACTCGTGATGGACCCGCCACCAGAGGGCAAGGAGCATCGCATGCCCGAGATGTATTATAAGAGTGTGCTGAAGGGCGCCCGCACTATTGCGGGTGAGTGCTCCAAAGATGTAATATTTGAGTAGACTCGCATTTTGTTATCCTGTGCGCTGAAAACTTAGTTCATATGCGCTAAGCAACGCTTGTTAATTTAAAATATTACCTTCTGTGTGGCTGTTTATCAAATCTGAGAGATGGCAAGTCGTCGGCTTCAGCCCCCATGCCACGAGTGCTGGGGTGTTCGGGATAAACTTGAGCACTCTTGTTCCCATTTTTGGGTCCATCTAGGGAGGCGCTCAACACAGCGAACAAGGCAACCGGACTTATAATGCTTGAACACTCTCACTTAGCCATAGAATTCTATAATTTTAAATTTCGGCGAAGCCCCTAGTCTTCGGAAGGCCAAATTTGGGGCTCTATCCACGCCTGGGCCGGACAGGATCCGGCTCCTCGCTCTAAGCGACATAAGTCTTTAATGACTCGCAAGAAAACTCTCGAACAGCAACCGGCTCTCGCCTCATCACGACGGAAAGTTTTAGCTTTCTCCACTGAGGCGTTAACCCAGCTCAACTGGGGCGCAATCACATTGGTTCTCCCAGTGCTACCTTAGCCGATACAACGGAACGTAAGGTACCAAAACATGGGAGCCGGGCAAACCCAACTATTGACCCAAGACATGATTCAGAGCCGATGCATATAATGCTATAAGTTCGGGGTGCCGCACTTGTGAAAGTGTTCGGACTTATCACACCATGATGCGGGAAACATAAGCCCCTGGTGTGTTTTAACCGTACCAAAGTGTACGGATGCGACATGTCGTAAATGAACATATGTATAAAAAAGAAATGCAATTATAAGCAAAAAGGTGCTGCATTGTTTTATTCAAGAAGTGCTGCTATGAATGCAGAACGATACAAACAGTGCGATAAGCAAGGGACGGGACTGTTAAACATGTCCCCCTCCAGGGGTAGGCTGCGGAGCGGTGTATAAAAATGCTCATAATGGATACCACCTGGATATTCGTTGTAGCCTTTATCCTTCCCTGGCTGTTGCAACGTGAGTTCGGCAGGTCTGCTGCCGGACAGGGCCTCTGACGAACGGAGTCCTGTGGGTAAAAAATAAAAAGGAAAAAAGAAAAAAAGAACGACACACTTGAGAGCCCCTGGTGTGGTTGAGCCGCAGTCTGGGCTTATCGTGGTCGTGCCCCTCTCCCCATGCCCATGGTATCTTCAGGGCGTAATGGTGTACACAAAGGACCTATTTTGACATTTTACAGGGGCTGGGTTGGGGCCGTACTGCTACGTGTGCTCTGATCGTGCCAGGTGGTCTTATTGTAGGTTACTCCGGGCGCGCTTAGCTGTGTCCGGCCTCTTAACGGCCGGACTCGAGAATTGCCTTAAGAGGCTGCATTGTACTTCTGCCGCGAGAGCCGCTGTATGTTCCTCCGTTCGGAGAGAACGTTCAGTGTTTCCGTTGACCGTGATGACTCCTCGAGGGCCTGGCATCTTGATCTTGAGGTATGCGTTATGCGGCACCGCGTTGAACTTTGCAAACACGGTTCGTCCGAGCAGGGCATGATAGCCGCTGCGGAACAGAACTATGTCGAAGATTAACTCCTCGCTTCGGAAGTTATCCGGGGATCCGAAGACCACTTCTAGTGTGACTGAGCCTGTACAATTGGCTTCTACACCTGGTATGACGCCTTTAAAGGTCGTCTTGGTAGGTTTAATCCTTGAGGGGTCTATGCCCATTTTGCACACTGTATCCTGATAAAGCAGGTTCAGGCTGCTGTCGCCGTCCATCAGGACTCTGGTGAGGTGAAATCCATCGACGATTGGGTCTAGGACCAATGCGGCGAATCCGCCGTGGCGGATGCTGGTGGGGTGGTCCCTTCGCTCAAAAGTGATGGGGCAGGAGGACCATGGATTGAACTTCGGGGCAACTGGCTCCATCGCGTATACATCCCTGAGTGCACACTTCCGCTCCCTTTTGGGTATGTGCGTTGTGTATATCATGTTCACCGTTCGCACCTGTGGGGGGAACCCTTCTGTCCTCTATTGTTCGGCGGTCGGGTCTCTTCCACGTCATCGCTATGCAGCCCCTTGTCATTGTTTTCGGCAATTAACTTGCCCGCCTACTTGAATACCCAACAGTCCCTATTGGTGTGGTTGGCTGGTTTTTCGGGGGTGTCGTGTATGTGGCACGAGCGATCGAGTATTCGGTCCAAATTGGACGGACCCGGAGTGGTTCTTTTGAATGGCTTTTTCCGCTGACCGGGTTTAGAGCCTCTGAATCCGGCATTGACTGCCGTATCCTCACTATTGTCGCCGTTGATGCGGCGTTTGTTTTTGTTACGACGCGACCTGCCAGTTCGGTCCTTGAAATCCGGACTGCCAGAATTTTTGCTGAGGTTGTTGTTGCGTGCTAGCCAGCTGTCCTCACCCGCGCAGAAGCGGGTCATGAGTGATGTGAGGGCTGCCATGGATTTCGGCTTTTCCTGTCCCAGGTGCCGGGCGAGCCACTCGTCGCGGATGTTATGCTTGAAGGCCGCGAGGGCCTCCGCATCCGGACAGTCGATGATTTGGTTTTTCTTGGTTAAGAACCGTGTCCAGAATTGTCTGGCCGATTCGTCTGGCTGCTGAATTATGTGGCTTAGGTCATCAGTGTCTGGTGGTCGCACATACATGCCTTGGAGGTTATCGAGGAATGCGGCTTCAAGGTCTTCCCAACTCCCAATTGACTCTGCTGGCAAGCTGTTAAGCCAATGTCGGGCTGGTCCTTTAAGCTTGAGGGGGAGATATTTGATGGCGTGAAGATCATCACCACGGGCCATGTGGATGTGAAGGAGATAGTCTTCGATCCAAACCGCGGGGTCTGTTGTGCCATCGTAAGATTCAATATTCACGGGTTTAAACCCTTCGGGGATTTGATGATCCATTACTTTATCTGTGAAGCATAGTGGGTGTGCGGCGCCTCTGTACTGGGCGATATCACGACGGAGCTCAAAAGAGCTTTGTCTATTTTGTTCGGCCCGGCTGGACTTACTGTGTCCGGCGCGACGGTTGTCGTCACGTATCATGGGACGCCCACGCGATCCATAGATCAATCTTGATTGTCTTGCCTTATCCTCCAATATATCTCGCAAGTCCGGAGCGTTCCCCTGTGGCCTTGTGCTTTTCGAGCGATGCCGGGGTACGGGTCTAGTGAAGGGCCTAGAGGCCTCTCTGTCGCGACCACGGGGTGGTCAGTCAGCCGTATTGTCTCCTGGTGATGCGGGTTCATACACCCCCTCCTCTAATCGGGGGAGCAGCTTGCATTTAGGGTAGCTTTTGGAGGGGCGTTCGAGCTCATGCTCTTCGGCCGCGAGGACTTCAGTCCGTCTGTCGGCTAGCAGATCTTGATCAGCTCTAAATTGTTGCTGCTTTTTCTTGAGGTTGTTCACCATCGCCATAAGCCTGCGTTTAAAATGCTCTTGTTTGACGGGATCCTCAGGCACGCTGAATTCATCGTCGTCGAGGCTTGCCTTGTCTCCGGAGGGAGGCATATAATCCTCTACCTCTTCTTCTGCTGCTCTCTCATGAGGGCTGGCGTCTCTGTCCTCCTGCGCTGCATCTTGCTGGAGTGGGTTGTCTTTGGCACTGTCCGATGTATTATTATCTCCGGTGCCGGAGTCTTCATTCTTGCTGTGGTGGGATTTAGAGCGGCGCCGCTGAGGCCGGCGCTTGGGCTGCTTCTTGGAGGGGTCATCCTCCGCTGTTCCTCCGCCATTCCCATCTTTTGGGATATCCACCATGTATATGTCATATGATGAGGTGGCTTTCCAGTGCCCAGTAGGCGCTGGTTCTTGGTCGTCTCCGGCATCGTCATCCATACCGTCGATGTCCTTGGAGTCGTAGTCTAGCATGTCGGTTAGATCGTCGACAGCGGCTACCAAGTGGGTGGTGCGTGGGCTTTGAATTTCTTCGTCGTCCGCATCCCAACTGTCCTGACCGCAGTCCGGCCAGGGCTCTCCTAATAGCGAGAGATACTTTAGCAAACTCAAGATGTTGCCAAAAGGTGAGTGTTGAAAAATGTCCACTGCGGTGAACTCCATGATCGGCGCCCAATCGGATTCGACCGGAGGGGGCGCGGGAGGTTCAGAGTCCGGCGAGGAGTCTGGCACCTCGGAGTCACGAGCTTTATGAGGGACAAGGTCAGTGTTCGGCTCTATCGCCGTAGAGGTTGCCGCCCCCGAGGCGGTGTCTAGCCATCCGTCGTCGATCTGCGCAGCCGGCTCCGAATTGAAGATCGAAGCGGGTTCGAGTGCGGCCTCCAGGGTACTGTCTGGCTGCAGAGCTAAATCATGCTCGCCGTGACAGTGCAGCATGCTCGGCTGTGGCTTGAGTCTATCGAGGATCAAGTCCCCGCGGATGTCAGCCGTGAAGTTCAAACTTCCAAATCTGACCTGACGGCCAGGGGCATAGCTTTCGATCTGCTCCAGACGGCCAAGCGAATTGGCCCGCAGTGCAAAGCCGCCGAATACGAAGATCTGTCCGAGGAGAAAGGTCTCACCCTAGACTGCGTCGTTGATGATGATCGAAGAAGCCATCGAGCCTATCGGTGACGACACAGAGGAACTCTCAATGAAAGCACCAATGTCGGTGTCAAAACCGGTGGATCTCGGGTAGGGGGTCCCGAACTGTGCGTCTAGGCGGATGGTAACAGGAGACAAGGGACACGATGTTTTACCCAGGTTCGGGCCCTCTTGATGGAGGTAAAACCCTACGTCCTGCTAGATTAATATTGATCATGTGTGTTACAAGAGTGGATCTACCACGAGATCAAGGAAGCTAAACCCTAGAAGCTAGCCTATGGTATGATTGTTGTTCGTCCTATGGACTAAAGCCATCTAGTTTATATAGACACCGGAGAGGGCTAGGGTTACACAGAGTCGGTTACAATGGTAGGAGATCTACATATCCGTATTGCCAAGCTTGCCTTCCACGCCAAGGAAAGTCCCATCCGGACACGGGACGAAGTCTTCAATCTTGTATCTTCATAGTCTTGGAGTCCGGTCGATGATGATAGTTCGGCTATCCGGACACCCCCTAGTCCGGAACTCCCTCAGGAACACCTGCCTTGCTCTACTGCCCCAGCTCCCTTCGTGTGGATCTTTTTCTACTTCTGTCCGCTGTTCCAAAGCCACCTAGACTTTTACTATTATTAGAGGTAAAGCTAGTTCATACAGTCGACTCTAAGAGTTGGTTCAAACAGGGAAGAAAGTGGGAAAGTTGTAGCATGAATCTAGGACTTGGTTCTAAGAGGAAACGGGGGAAAGTAGTAGATACTGGCTACCCAACCGGTCTCTTGGTTGAAAAGACAAAGAAAGCATGGTGGATGGCGAAGGGTGGGGGGAAGTGGACCTATCTCTTGGTTGAGAAAGGAAAGAAAGTGATGGATGTTGGGGGACAACGCAAATGAGAATGAGCAGGTCTAGATTTCCTATGCTCACATAGGAAAATGTCGCCGAGGAGATAAAAAATGGGACAAATGTAGACATGCTGCCTGAGTGTTTGCCACTCTCGGTAGCCACATCTGCCTCACCACTTTATGCCACTACTGTCCCTACGCCCATATCGCTACCGTTAATGTAAAATCACATGAAGCATTAAGCAATGCCACCTAATGTCACTATAAGTAATGGTCTAGTGCTGTCGATAAATTGAAGCAATGCCACCACCATTTTATGAAGTGCTTCCATCTTGCTTTATTTCCCATGAATTGTGTTTTTGCAGTTACACTTAAATCTCACACCGCTAACATTGCTTCATCCCAGTGGAACTGCACAAATTTGATTGCACATTTACTGACCATGTGCTACTCTCATGACAGTAATACTAATGCTATTGTTCTTCATGTTAATCTAGTGGCATTGTTGATGTGATGTGATGCTACTTACTTAAGGACTCTTCATACTGTCAATCTAGTGCCAATTATAACACAATAGATGTTGTTGTTAATCATACGCCACTGTAAATATATGTCACTGTTTAAATAACCGTATTTTGTATTTGCGCAAACAGGGATGTCTGTCTCCATATCGTTTCAGGATGTCTGTCTCCGTATCATTTCTATCCGCGCAATCAAAAGCACACACCTCAACTTTAGTACAACTGCGCAAAATGAGATGGCTATCCCTCGTTGTCGTCGTCTATCCTCCAGTCTTCAAGGTATTCCTACATTGGTAGTAACTAAGGTAGAATGACCAACGCAATCTAAAAGAAGCTGATTCGTATGTTTTACTTCCTGATTGCAGTGCAGGGATGAGCGAAAACAACTGCATCCTAGTCTGGAATGCACTTTCTACCAGTTCATCCATGGACCGAGGACTAGCTGGCACGGTTGCACGGCAGTTTTTTGGACAGGTGCACGGACAAGAGGCATTGTGATCTGCTTATTTTTGCAAATAGCAGTGCTTAAATTTAGTGGAATGCACAAGAATTTCACCTGGTCAGTACACTGCATGGTTCAGTTCAGCATTCCAGCTGAGACCACAGTTATAATTGGTTATTCTGGAATGAGAGAACCTAACCCTGGATGGTGGCAACAAGAAAAAACTAGAGTGACCTCTAGGAAATTTAAGCCTGCCGGGAGGCCCTTTGCTCAGAGAAGCCTTGCTTGTTTTTTTCCTGATTTGTAAACCTTCTCACAACCTTTTGCTGTGAACTAGTATATGTTTTTAATGTTCTATGAATCATTGAGATGTATAAAATTGCTTAACTTATGCTTTTCAAGTTTTTTATGAAGACGAGTTTAATGTGAGTGTTCCACATGAGCGCTGGACTAGCGTGTGAACATTTGGAATTTACATTGTGGCCTCAGTTAATTGCATGAACCACTATAACAAGATACATAGTTGCTTATATGTCAGACAACAGATTGTTGATTGTTAGCTGGTCAATAGCCTAGTGTTGAAGCGAGATGAGCCAATGTGTCGTGTTTTGCACAACTGCTTACAAGTGGGGTAGCACTAATAGTGTTTACAAGTACTTATGTATACGTCGGCGCACAGTTCTCGAACGAGTGCTCTATTTCATCAAAACACACACTGCTCGTATGATAAACCATGACAACTTATGTCTTACCATGCCATATTCATGAAAAAACTAGCGAGGACGCATCTGTTTCGGCAACAATTATGATGGTTCTCACATGATTCACGGGCACACAAAAGTAGCAGCAGTTCCCATAGACGGATTCAAACAGAGTACTAGCCCCAGAGGGGTCGATAACAGGCAAGGTTCAGATAATTAGACACAATCCAAACTACTATTAAACACTAGTTGGGGCAACTATTTCATGCCTCGATCTAATTTGGGCTGGACACAAGACGGACCTTGCCATGAACATCATCGAGGATGTCCCGCAGCAGCTCAATCCTATGAACCTTCATGAAGACAACCTTGTGGCCTTGCCACTAATAAACTTGTTTGTGGAGGCATGCCACATCATCTTCCTGCGTAAGCTTGACAAGAACAGTATGCCTCATAAATGAAGGAGTAGCTTTGAACTTCTTGTGCTTCAGTACACCCTGGACAACACGCCTGACAACAGTGAGGCTGGAATACAACTCTTCATTGGTATAACCGCAAATGGCTTCCAGGATCCAACAACCTAAGAACTCTGTTTTCCCAGTGCGTATATTCAGGTCATCCGCCTCATAGCGAGTGACATGTAGAACCACACAATCCTTGTCTGCATCAGGGCTCTAACTGAAACGGAAACAAATTTTGAATTACTTTTCAGTATAAGAAACACAAGTTATTTAAACCACTATGTATAGCATGGCATCGAAGCTAATAAAATTTTACATTATTAATCACCACATACTTAGATGAAAAACCACAATCGAGATCGGCAAAGAAGAAAAACACCTTGGGCAACTCAGTGGGGGGGGACACATCCTCGAAGGGGGAAAACTGCTCCTGCAGTGCCACGGTGGCAGTAACCTCAAACGGGGCGTTGACCATCTCAGTAGTGGCCGTGAGCGTATCTGGGGTCGGCTCGGTGGCTGCCACCATCTTCTTGGAGCTCTCTGTCTCGTGGGGATCAGCCTCCCGTGTCTGCTCCAATATCTGCAGATCTTTGCCTGGTTCTCCTTGGTCCATCATGAAACTGACAAATACTAGGAGACCACTAAAAGGAAAACACAATCGCAATGACAATGAAACAAAAAAGAGAGTGAGGATTGGTTACTGCTTTGCAAAATTTCTTTTTTTTTCTCTGAATGAAAATATACCAACATCACGGATCCGCTTACCCTCCCTTCGTTGGGAGAGAAGAACAGTGGCAGATGCGAGTGTTTCCTTTCTTGAAGACGGTGAGGGGGAAGGGGATTCAGCGAAGAGTGAAATGATGGTTGCTTCGTCCGTCAAACTTAGACTGCGGGGAGGTGGGGTTTTGTGATACGACGGCTCATTACTGCCGCGCTACGACCGGGGTGACTCTCCGCCTGCATACTGCCTTCTAGTTTGGTGGATGGCATTTGGGCCCGCGCACTGCATGGTCCACATGTCGGTGAACAAAAGTATAACGGCATTTAGTAGAGGGAGACGTTTCAATGTCCTAGGAGGAGCCAGAAGTGGTAGAGTGTCTCCACTGTACTAGTAGTAATTGTTTTTCTGGGTAGCTGTAGAGTGTCTCCACTATACTAGTAGTAATTGTTTCTCTGGGCCCAAGACAAAACAACCCATCCACACTAGTAAATAGTAAAATCAATTCAAAATCCCATTGAGGGAGTCCTGGACTAGGGGGTGTCCGGATAGCCGAACTATCATGGTCGGCCGGACTACAAGACTATGAAGATACAAGATTGAAGACTTCGTCCCGTGTCCGGATGGGACTTTCCTTGGCGTGGAAGGCAAGCTTGGCGATACGGATATGTAGATCTCCTACCATTGTAACCGACTCTGTGTAACCCTAGCCCTCTCCGGTGTCTATATAAACCGGATGGCTTTAGTCCATAGGACGAACAACAATCATTCCATAGGCTAGCTTCTAGGGTTTAGCCTCCTTGATCTCGTGGTAGATCCACTCTTGTAACACACATCATCAATATTAATCTAGCAGGACGTAGGGTTTTACCTCCATCAAGAGGGCCCGAACCTGGGTAAAACATCGTGTCCCTTGTCTCCTGTTACCATCCACCTAGACGCACAGTTCGGGACCCCCTACCCGAGATCCGCCGGTTTTGACACCGACATTGGTGCTTTCATTGAGAGTTCCTCTGTGTCGTCACCGATAGGCTCGATGGCTTCTTCGATCATCAGCAACGATGCATCTAGTGCCCCTTAGTGATTTTGGTGTATTGAAGACTTATAGGTTAAGGGACTAATGAGTTTGTGAGTGTACACAGGTCTATATGTCTATGAGGAGTTTGATATTTACAGAGAAAGTCGACCCCTAAAAATGAAGTTCTTCAACTGAAGACTTTGATATTCTGAAGACTTTCTGAAGACTTTGAAAGTGAAGAAATTGGTGTGACCTTGAAGACTTGGTATTCATTTATGGAACATGAAGCGTGAAGACTTTTGTTTTCATAGTTTCATTTTCTCTTTCTTGAGTCATAGGAAACACCGTACTGTTAAAGGGGGTCGAGGAAATACTAAGGAAAAATTTCCATGTGATGCTCAACTCAAAATCCTACACCTACCAATCCCTTCGAGTGAAGCCGTTGGAAATCTCATGCAGTTCAGTCACTTTCTTCAGTAACAGAGACGAAGTTCTTCTGGTCACTGATGAATTTGTTCTGACTGAGGAGTTAGGAATTCGCCAGTGCGAATTACCTACACAGTGAGGAACATGATAGCCCTGAGGAATTTGAGAGTCAAATTTCCGACCGTTGTTGTGCTGCGCGCCAGCTGTCCCAAAATATCTTATCCACCTAACGGTCATATCATTGAAGGAAATTTATGTCTTATCATGTCGGGCTGCTCCCTAGGCTATAAATAGCCGCCCCTACAACCACTAGCTGGTTGGCTGCTCCGAGAGAACTTGACACTTGTCATTTGAGAGCAACCCATCCTCCGAGGACTTTGAGCAAAAATCATCAAGTGAGGAAAATCCCAAACCCAAACACCTACAAACCCCAAAGTGATTGAGCATCACTGAAGCAATTGATCCTGCGTGGATCCGACGCTTGTTACCTTTGAAGACTGTGCTTCTTCCAGACGGTTAGGCGTCAAGGTCTAGAGCATCCAAGAGGAATTGTGGATCGCCGAGTGACCAAGTCTGTGAAGGTTTGGAAGTCTCCTGAAGACTTACCACGAGTGATTGGACGGGATCTGTGTGATCTTAGTTCAAGGAGAATACGGTGAGGACTGGGTGTCCTGAGCTGCGTGCTCAGAGACTGGGTGTCTGGGACTGCGTGTCCTCAAGTTTAAATACTCAACCGCTCCAACCAGACGTACAACTGAGACAGCAGTTGGAACTGGTCTACCAAATCATTGTCTTCACCAACCTACTGGTTCTATTTCCTCAACCCTTTCATTTCCTCATTACTGTGTTGACTGTTTGTTCATATCTGTGTCTGAAGACTTTGACTGAAGACTTTCTCAATTTCCTCAGTTCAATTTCTTCAGTCTGTTTGTCTTCATCTTGTGTTATCCTGTGATTACGCTTTCTGTACTCTGTGCTAGTCCTCACTACATCATGATGACCATGCTTGTAATCTGTTATGCTTACTTCTGAGTACTTATTCCGCTGCTAATAGTTCTTCACTAAGGAATTTCCTCAGCAGCAAATTACTCAGTGAAGAATTCATAAAAATCGCCTATTCACTCCCCCTCTAGTCGACATAACGCACTTTCAATTGGTATCAGAGCAAGGTACTCCCTTGTTCTGTGTGATTTTGGTTTAACCGCCTGGAGTTTTAGTTATGTCGACCGCAGGTATGAAGAAAGTGACATGCCCTATCTTTGACGGTCGTGACTATCCCAAGTGGAAGGCCATGATGAGGAAGCGCCTCATGGCAAGGGACAGCAAGCTGTGGACCGTCACTGAGATTGGTCTTACTGATCTATGCAAGTCGGCGAATGCACATGATATTCGCAAATGCACTCAACTTGACTGCATGGCCAAGGATATCATCTATTACTGCCTATCCAGAGATCAAATCAGGCACATTATGCATCTTTGCAATGCAAAGCTTATCTGGGACCGAATCTCTGATGTCTATGAAGGTCATCGAACTCGTCATGATCCCTGGTTTGAGGACTTCAAGGAATCTCTCAAAACGATGACTTTCGAGCCAGAATCATCATCGTCTACATCATGTCTCATGGCAAAGGGTGACGAGGTAACCGAATGTTCCTCATCTGAATTTAGTGACTGTGAATCTGATGATGATGAATCTGATGATGATATTGAACCTTGCTATACCAAACTTGTTTGCATTGCCACCAAACAACAACATGCCTTGGAAAAGGTTCAAAACATGCTAGCTAAGAGTGATGATATGTTAGGTGAAGAAATGGATCGCACTAAAGCCCTGACTGAAAATCTTCAGAGAGTTCAGTCTAGGCTTGATAACCTTCAAAGTCATCATAACACTCTCTTATCTGATCATGAGAAACTTTCTTATGAATTTCTTCAAAGAAAGCAAGATCTTGAGAAGATAAGAGTGAGTTATGAAGATCTTCAGAAGGAGCGCGATTCATTACTTGCTCAACAAATCAGCACTTCTCAGGAAGAATTTGTTCCTCCATGCTTAAAGTGCATTGAACGTGAATCTGCTAATTCTTCACCTGAATGTTCAAATGCTTCAACTGTTACAAATTCTTCACCTGCCTCTGCTATCACTAATTCCTCATCTGAGGACACTGCTAGTATTACTGACGATGCAGGGCTGAAGGAACTGTACATGACAGGCATGTACAAAAGCCTCAAAGGGCATCAGATTCTTTGTGATGTGCTCAAAAAGCAGATCCTCAACAAAAACCCTAGGAAAGAGGGTATTGCCTTTGAGAGGAAACTTAATGCTGATGGAACATATTGGAAGCCTGAGCAGTACCCCAAAACCTCATGGGTTGCTGCAAAGGGACCTCCAGTTGATCCATCCATGTTATCTGGCTTTACATGTGAATCTCATCATTCTTCTGATGAGTCATTTGACTCCAACTATAAACTGTTCAAAAATCAGAATGGTGAAGTATTTGCTAGATATGTTGGGACTAACTGCAGGAACGGTTCCCCTATGAAGAAAATCTGGGTTCCCAAAAGTTATGTTGAAAGTCTTCAGGTGAATGTCCTCATGACACCACCTGTGAAGAATGGGAACCCCAGAACAAACTCTTCATATGGACCTAATTCTTCATATGGATCCAAGTCCTCATATGGACCAAATTCCTCACGTGGATCAAATTCCTCAAATGGATCAAAGTCCTCATATGATTATCATCGTGCTAACAACTCTGTTTCGCAGGGAAGAGCTAAGGGCTACAAATATGCACATTATTCTTCAAATCATTATGTTCATAAGTCCTCGAAGAATTTCTCTGCTTATTCATATGCTTACCCTAACCCCTCTTATGTGAAACGAAATGGTTTGGCTTCTATGCCACCATTCTCGTATGGTGCTCGCAGAGTGATGAACTCTTTGCCACCCCTTTAGATGTGGGTGGTGAAGAAAAAGAACTAATCTCTTCTGCAGGGTCAGGTCTCCAGACGTGCCTTAACGTCTGAAGAATTTGCTGGGGACCTGACAAAACTGCCTGAAAGGATGCAGGCTAACCATGATGAAATGAACTTTCATTTCACACGTCCTCCTACTGCTATATCTGTTTACCGCTTGATGAAATTCATCTGATGAACTTAATATCATATTCTTCACTGATGAAGCATATGAGATTGTAAGTTACACTAATTCATCTGCAGGATGATCAACCCAAAACCACTGAATGGGTCCTCGATAGTGGATGTACAAATCACATGACTGGTGACAAGAATCTCTTGATGGATGCTCCTTTATCACCGTCACATCTGAAGCATATCATCTTTGCTGACAAAGGCAAAAGTCAGGTATTGGGTCTTGGTAAGGTTGCGATCTCTAAGGATAAACACATGGACAAAGTCATGCTTGTTGAGTCCTTGGGATACAACCTCACGTCAGTCTCAATGCTTTGTGATCTTGATATGGTTGTTGTCTTTGGCAAGTATCGCTGTGTTGTGATTATGGAAGCTGACAATTACAAAGTCTTCGAAGGCTTTAGGAGAGGAGATTTGTATATTGTTGAATTCTCTACAGGACCACAACCAGCCGTGTGTCTACTTGCAAAAGCTTCAGAAGGCTGGCTATGGCATCGACGACTTGGTCACGCAGGCATGAGGAATTTGCACACGCTTGCTAAGAAGAAACATGTCATTGGCATTGAGAATGTCAAATCCCTCAAGGATCACTTAGGCAGAGCCTGTGAAGCTAGAAAAATGACCAAGGCCAAGCATCCAGCGAAAACTATCATGACCACTACTCGTCCATTCGAATTGCTTCACATGGACCTCTTCGGACCTAATCATTACTCAGCAGTCACTAATGCTGCTTCTCTATATGGTTTTGTTATTGTTGATGATTACTCTCGATATACATGGGTACACATTGTTACTTACAAACATGAAGTGCAGGAAGTCTTCAAACGATTTTCCTCGAGGGCTTCAACCAACTTTGGTGTGAAGATCAAGCACATCAGAAGTGACAATGGAACTGAGTTCAAGAATTCCGGTCTTGATGACTATCTTGATGAACTTGGTATTACTCATGAATTATCTGCTCCTTATACTCCTCAGCAAAATGGCGTCGTGGAGCGCAAGAACAGAACTCTTGTTGAGATGGCTCGCACTATGCTTGATGAATACAAAACGCCTGATCGTTTTTGGATTGATGCAATTGATACTGCGTGCCACATCATCAACAGAGTATATCTTCACAAATTCTTCAAGAAGACGGCCTATGAACTCCTCACTGACAAGAAACCCAATGTGAGTTATTTCAAAGTCTTCGGTGCTAGATGTTGGATTAGAGATCCTCACCATAATTCGAAATTTGCACCGAAAGCACATGAAAGTTTTATGCTTGGTTACGGAAAGGACTCGCACACCTACAAAGTCTTCAACATTGTTCTTCACAAGATTGTTGAAACTGTAGATGTGCGGTTCGATGAAACTAATGGCTCGCAAAGAGAGCACCTACCTTCTGTGTTAAATGAACCAGCACGTGAGGATTCTATCAAGTTCAAGGCAACTGAGGATGTCATTCCTACTGAAGAACTTGCTGAAGAATTCATTCCAGTACGCGAAGAACGTCGAGCTGACGCACCTGAAGATAATGATGAAGACAATGGTGCTGAGGAAAATGATCAAATACCTCGACGTCAACCAGCTCATCCTCGCGTTGCAAAAGAAGTACAAGTTGACAAGATCATCGATGACATTGAAGCGCCAGGTCCTCTCACACGCTCAAAAGCTTCACATTTATCTAACTTTTGTGGGCACTATGCTTTTGTCTCTATCACAGAGCCCACTAAGGTAGATGAAGCATTTTTGGAGCCGGAGTGGATTCAGGCTATGTAAGAAGAATTACATCAGTTCGAGCTCAACAATGTCTGGGAACTGGTCAAACGCCCAGATCCTCACAAGCATAATATCATTGGCACAAAGTGGATCTACCGCAACAAGCAAGATGAAAATGGCCTTGTGGTAAGGAATAAGGCACGACTAGTAGCTCAAGGCTACACACAGGTTGAAGGAATTGATTTCGATGAAACTTTTGCACCTGTTGCTAGACTTGAGGCTATTCGCATATTACTTGCTTACACTAATCATCATGATATCATCTTATATCAAATGGATGTGAAAAGGGCATTCCTCAATGGTAAGCTTGAGGAAGAAGTATATGTTGCTCAACCCCCAGGTTTTGAAGATCCAAAGAATCCTGACAAAGTCTTCAAACTTAATAAGGCCCTCTATGGCCTCAAGCAAGCCACTCGGGCGTGGTATGATACATTGAAGGAATTCTTCGTGAAGAATGGCTTCACACCCGGTTCACTCGACCCTACTCTCTTTACTAAATCTTATGATGGTGAACTGTTTGTGTGCCAAATATATGTTGATGATATTATCTTTGGCCGTACTGACCAACGTTATAGTGATGAATTTGCCTATATGATGAGTGAAGAATATCAAATGTCTATGATGGGAGAGTTGAAATTCTTTTTAGGTCTTCAAATTCGTCAACAGCGCAATGGCATATTCATATCTCAGGAGAAATACCTCAAAGATGTATTGAGGAAATTCGGCATGCAAAATTGCAAAGGCGTCAAAATTCCTATGCCCACAAAAGGCCATCTATGCACCGATGAAAATGGTATTGACTTCGATCACAAGGTATACCGCTCCATGATTGGTTCTTTATTGTACTTATGTGCATCTAGGCCAGATATAATGCTTAGTGTTTACATGTGTGCCCGATTTCAAGCTGCACCGAAGGAATCACACCATAAGGCTGTGAAGCATATTCTTCGATATCTAGCTCACACACCGACACTAGGATTATGGTACCCCAAGGGCTCTGTCTTTGATCTCATTGGATATTCTGACTCTGACTATGCTGGTGATCGTGTGGACCGCAAGTCAACCTCTAGCACTTGTCATTTCCTTGGACGATCTTTGGTCTGTTGGTCCTCGAAGAAACAGAACTGCGTATCACTGTCTACTGCGGAAGCTGAATACATTGCTGCTGGATCGTGCTGTGCTCAATTGCTTTGGATGAAGCAAACGCTCAAGGACTATGGCGTCAACGTGAAGAATGTGCCTCTCCTCTGCGACAATGAGAGTGCCATCAAGATTGCTCACAACCCAGTTCAGCACTCGAAGAAAAAGCACATTCAGATTTGTCATCATTTTCTTCGTGATCATGTGTTGAAGGGTGACATCTCCATCGAGCACGTGAAGACTGAAGAACAGCTAGCTGATATCTTCACTAAGCCCTTGGATGAGAAGAGATTTAGCAAGTTGCGGTGTGAGCTAAATATCCTAGAATCTTCGAATGTTCTTTGAAAAGGACACACATCCTAACACTTATGCAGAATTGATGACTTAGATGTGCAACACATGAAGAAACGTTTTTCTTCAATCAATGAAGAATAACACTCTAAGTGTGAAGAAATTAATGAAGAATTTGATTCTCAGAACCCTACGACAATTGTACGCGGTGTCTGAAATCATCATTCTTATACGGTGGGTCACGCCACCACAAAAAGTTGAAAATCTTCAATCTGAGTTTTTCCTCAGTTTTTCAAATTCTTCAACTTTGCAAAATCTTCACTGTTTCCTTCATTTTTCTTCATTGGATATATATATATATATATATATATATATATATATATATATATATATATATATATATATGAGTTTATGTCCTCTACAGCATTCACTTATAGCTATTTCTTCAAGTTGTTTTTTCTACTAAGTGAATGTGATCGGACCCTTCCCCTCTATGCTATACTCAACCCAATCTATTCACAAATTCTTCATGTGCGTTCTATTTGAAACTCGTTCAAAGTCTTCATTGTGTCCTTGGCAGCTGAAGAAATTGCGAACGAAACTTTAAAACAAATCTTATCCAAATTTTCGGTTTTGCCGCACAAAATGTTCCGCATCCCATGATGCATTATTCTATTCACCCACGATCGTACACGATCTCCACTACACAGTACGTGGGTGACACATGTCGCGTGAAGGAGAAAGGGCAGGGGCACGTTCGTCCTAAATCTTCGGGCGAACAGTTTTTCACCGTGTCTATAAATACCCCTGTCTCCTTCCTCACTTCATTTACTCCGCTCGATCTCTCTCTCCCGCTCGAGCTCCTCAAACCCTAGCGCCACCGCTACTCCATCGTCGCCGGTGAGGAAGAGCTTCGCTGCCTCGACCTCGTCGCCGTCGTACTCACGCCGACCGTGGAAATCTTCACTCCGCCGCCACCGTAGCTGTCTTCCTCCGCCGAGTTAGGGCAAGGAAGATCTAACCTGACGAACTTCCCGTCTGTTCTTCTCAGTTCGTCGTGTTCTTCATTTCGGGTAATTAAAAGTTGCTTTTATTACTCGCTTTGATTCTCAAGCTTTCCTAAAAATCTTCAAAGGTGTTTATTCCTCAAATCTTCACACATACGAACACCACACACTTCATATGATCTTGATCTGTTTCTCTAAGCAACCATTTTCTTCAAGATTCCCTAATTGTGTGGATCTTCGATCTGTACAACTCTGGAACCTAAGACAAGAACGCTTAGTGAAATTCCTCAAGGTTCATCTGGTCAAATTCCTCAAAACTTGTTCTTTTCAAAAACCTTCTCAGAATGCATATGACCTCTCCAAATTCCTCGCATCTGTACTCTGTTCACAGGTACTCATGTCTGCTACTGAATCACTAGGTTCTCATCAACTTAACTCATTTGCAGCGTTCCTCGAAGAAAAACTGCATACTTCTTCAGAGAACTCAATTGTTCAAATTCCTCAACTGAAGAATATGGCAGACGGTAAGAAGCCACAGAAAGGAGGAAAGAAACCTGAAGTTATGACTGCGTTTGAAATCCCTGAGGAAATTTATGCTGACTATTGCACACCTGATGAAGCAAAATATGGCAAAGAAAACAAAAATCAGCGCAAGGTGCGCATTCAGAAGATTGAACAGAGATGGGCAAGGGAATGGAGGGAATACAGATATGTGACTCCAAAGTACATGAAGAAATTCACCCTCAATCCTCCGTGCCCAAGAGCTCCATTGGCAACTGGCCAAGTAGCTGACCCCACGAGCATCAAACGTGGTGAGGACTTTCCTGAAGAATGGGCTAAGCGCCAAGCCAAATTGGCAAGACAAGCCAAGGAGGCAGTGAAGAAATTCAATGAGGATTCTGCCACTGCTACTGCTACTGAGGCCTCGGTCCAACCGAGGAAATCCATGCCAAAGAAGCCTGCTCGTAAGACAAGTGCTTCACCATCAGCGCCCTCACGGCCAAGTTCCTCAGCAGCGCCCTCACGGCAAATTCCTCACACTGCTCCTGCTCCTCCCAAGTCCTCAGCAGTTCCGACAAAGTCCTCAGCTCCTGTGCATCTGAATACATGTCAAAGGACTGCTGGTTTCTCGATTGCCTCTGGTGTCTTAGCAAGTTCCTCAGCTGCACCAATTTCATCATCTGGCCCGACTCTGCTGAAGACCAAAACAACAGCTGGACGAGGTCCTCGGCCAAGTCCAAAGAAGAAACAGGTCGCATTCCATGTGCCATCTGATGATGAAGCTTCTGATGATGAACTCGCAGAAATCATCAGAGACAGACAGGTGAAGGCCGCTAGTGCCAAAGGCACATCTGTGCCACTGCTGTTGGATTCGAGGAAAATCCTCGATTATATTGATCTCTGGCACAAGGATCCAAACACCCCCATGCCTGATTTCCATCTGACCGCTGGTCAAAATCACATGCTGACCCATTTCATCACTGAAGAGAAATAGAAGTTTGAAAAGGCAAGAGAGATCAAGAAAGCTCAATACAGAAAGGAGAAGTTCTTGAAGAAAAACGTTGTCAAAATGACACCTAAAGAACTTCTCAAGGTCCAGACTGAAATTCAAGACCTCAGCAAAAACTTCAATGCTTATTATGCTGATTGGCAAGGGGCCAAGGTCAGATTCGTCAACCTGACGAAGAAATTCACCAATGTTGCAGCCTCAACGCAACATGAAATTCCTCAGGCTGAAGCCTCAGCTCAGCCGACTGAAGAACATGCCAGCACCGCTGATGAAGTTCAGGCTGCTGATGAAAATGCTAGTTCCAGGGCTGATGATCCCTGTCGGTGTCAAAATCGCCGGATCTCGGGTAGGGGGTCCTGAACTGTGCGTCTAGGCGGATGGTAACAGGAGACAAGGGACACGATGTTTTATCCAGGTTCGGGCCCTCTTGATGGAGGTAAAACCCTATGTCCTGCTTGATTGATATTGATATTGTGGATGTTTACAAGAGTGGATCTACCACGAGATCAAGGAGGCTAAACCCTAGAAGCTAGCCTATGGTATGATTGTAATGGTTGTTGTTGTTGTTGTTGTTGTGTCCTACGGACTAGAGCCATCCGGTTTATATAGACACCGGAGAGGGCTAGGGTTACATAGAGTCGGTTACAATGGTAGGAGATCTACATATCCATATTGCCAAGCTTGCCTTCCACGCTAGGGAAAGTCCCATCCAGACACATGACAAAGTCTTCAATCTTGTATCTTCATAGTCTTGGAGTCCGGTCGATGATGATAGTCCGGCCGATGATAGTTCGGCTGATGATGGTAGTCCGGCTATCCGGACACCCCCTAATCCAGGACTCCCTCAGTAGCCCCTGAACCAGGCTTCAATGACGATAAGTCTGGCGCGTATATTGCTTGGCATTGCAAGGCGGGTTCCTCCTCCGAATGATAGAAGATTGTGAACACCAGGATAGTGTCCAGCTCTGCAAAATAAATTCCACATTCCACCGTAGAGAGAATAATATATACACAAGTTCAATCTGCTGACATTTTTCGCGGCATGACATCACGCCACTACCAAGCCATTACTTGAATCGTTTTTTACTCTACCACCTCAGCGCATTTAGGGAAGCGGTTTCCTTGGCACGTCTTGTCGAAGCAGAGATCGTGTTCCCCCTTAATCCGGGATTCTCATCAATACGGACGTGGGTAACCCAACCGCGCCCGTCGCCACGCCCCCTCTATCGAAGGCGGGTCCCAAATGGTCACGGAGACGGCTCTCGGTATTCTCCCTCTTTATAACGGGACCAAGGCTCGTTTCTTTTCTTCAATCCTCCATCGAATCCTCTTCCCGCTCCAAGTTCCAGCACCTAGAGCTCCAGATTCGAGCGCTTCGGACCTTCAATGATGTCCGGTTCCGACCTCCAGGGCCGATGGATGCCCTCCTCCGTCACGGAGGAGGACGTGCTAAAGCTGCGGGAGGCCAAGTACCTGGCTTACGAGATTTCGCACGGGTTGCCTGCCGAAGGGCAGGCCATCCCCACCCCCGAGCCCAGCGAGTACGTCGTTTTTGTATCCCACCTCCGTCGGGGTTTAGGCTTCCCGATGGATCCTTTTGTGAGAGGGCTCATGTTTTACTATGGGTTGGAATTCCATGATTTGGCTCCGGAGTCCATCCTCCATATTTCCGCATTTATTGTCGTCTGCGAAGCCTTCCTCCGCGTCACCCCTCACTTCGGCCTGTGGCTGAAGACCTTCAATGTGGCGCCGAAGATGATCGGGGGGCGTCAAGCGGAGTGCGGCGGGGCGGCCATAAGTAGGAGGGCCGATGCCCCGTGGCCCGCTGGCTCCTTCCAAGAGGAGCTCGGCCCGTGGCAGCAAGAGTGGTTCTATATTACCGCTCCGAGGGGCCGCAGGCAAAAGCCGCCGCCCTTATTCCGCCCGGGACCTCCACGACGGTTGATGTCGTGGGTCACCCAAGGGCTCAACTGGGGGCCATCAAAGGACGTGCCCCAACTTCAGGGCCGGATTCGAGATCTCCAAACGAGGGAGGTTGATATGGTGGTGGTAATGCAGGTTATGCTAATTAGGCGTCTCCCGCCCTGCAAACGCCGCCCTCTCCGGCTGTGGGAGTTCAATCCAGAGGGCCCACGGATTCTTCAACACTTCATGGGCATGACACCCCTGGAGATGTACAAATTATTCTTCGGATCGCAAGAGGTGCGTCCGGAATTGACCGAGGATGCTGGCCTAAGCTGCAATCGCCCGGATACTCAAGTAAGTAGTTCCAAGTCCGGACATACCATTTGTTTGCCTTTCGATGATTCGCCTTATGACCAACTTCCTTCTACACAGGAGTGGATAGCGGAAGCAAAATTGATATGGTATCCGTCCCCCCTCCCCGAGACCGCGCCAGATTCCGTGCTGGTCCGGATGCTTGAGGTTGCGCCTCCAGAGGAAGACGAAGGGGAAAGCAGGAAAGCTACTGCCTCGCCTAAGGAGGCTCTTGAAAGAGGGGGGATCGAGAATCCCTCCCTCCAAGGGGAGAAGAGGACTGCCTCCGAGGACCCGGGGGCAAAAGCCCCTAAACGGGGGAAGAAATCTTCGTCAGAGAGTCCTGCGTCCGGGGAGGCCCCGGCCGCACAATCTCCCTTAAAGAATTAGCCCTCCAACGAGCCGTAAGTAGAAAGAAAGGAGTTTCATAATAAGGGACATCCCTATTTGTGCTTCTGAGGATAACTAAAGTTTTTACCTTGTAGTTCGGATCTCCGTCCTTCGCAAATGAGCTCGTCTTCGGGGGACCTTCGTCCGGAGATGATGGAGAGCGAGACGCCTCCGTCCGGGACGCCGTCGGATAGGGCGAACGAGCCTGAAGTGTCGTCACGGAAGGAGCCCCCAGGTTTGGCGAAGCCGGATAGTTCGGCGCCAACTGGTGTACGGCTGAAGGATCTGCTTGAGAAGGTGTCTATCTCAGAAGATCACCACGCATTGATGAGCATGGTGATTGAAAGGATTTCGTCCGCTGAAGGCGGGTTGCATAATGCCGTCAGGAGTTTGCTGGCGGGGTTTGAGGTACGAAAAAATGACACACCTTTTAACAGTTTTGCATATAGAATGCGCCCTGTATAGATAGTAGCCCCTGAGACTCGGTAGGTTGTCGAAATCGACAGCGTGCCAAGGATCAAAATCGCAGGTTTAAATTTCCGCCGTGCCGATGCAGGTGGCGGGTCGTCCGGGGGCCAGCCGAACTGATGGAGTTGCTGAACTAAAGCGGCAACTCGCTATTGCGGATGCGGACATCACGCTGGTCAACAGGCGGCTTGATGAGTCGCAAGGTAAGTGTTTCTGTGCGGTCACTTGGTAAGGGAGCCGAAGCCAGCTCCTTACAACATGTGTGTGAAATGCAGATAGTGCCGCTGCTGTGGAGAGCCTTCGGACCGAACTTGCTCAAGCCAAGGAGCAGGCCAGAAGGAGTAATGCGGCGGCCTCGAGGGCGGCCGAGGAGTTAGCGGCCGAAAGGGCCGCACACTGCCGGAGCAGGAAAGAGATGGCCGAAATGGCCGTGAAGTTAAAAGATGCTACCGACCGCAATGAGGCTCTTGGGAAGGAGCGCCTAGCAGGGCAAGAAGACCTGGGGAAGGCCACCGCCGAAGCCAAGGATGCCCGCTCTGCAATGCGGGCTATAAAGGAAGAGCTGCGCCAGGCAGGAGATATTGTAGCCGGCAAGCCTTTTCTGCTGCGCCGAAGGTTTACGGATCCAAAGTATGCTCAGTTGGGCCAACTGTGGGGTCCAGAGGATCCTTATATGGACTTAGCAGCAAGTGCGGCAGATGCCGTTGTGCATTTTCGAAGCCAGAAGGATCACAAGACGGAAGAGCTGTTTTGGTCTCAATTCCATAGTCCGGAGTGTTCACTTCCGCTGACCGACCGTTTGGCCGAGTGGGCTGAGCTAAATAGGTTGTCCGGGCTTGCTATGACGGATATAGTGACCCATGTCTGGCCGGATAGGCCCGAGCCGAAGAGTTACTTTGGCTTATTGCAGCAATTTCTTGGGGCGGTGCCGCATATGAAGGCAATGAAGCGGTCGGCCTGCATAGAGGGTGCGCGGATGGCACTCGCCCATGTGAAGACACATTGGACAGAGATGGATGCCACCGCTGTTGCGACCCCGGGTTCGGACGATAACTGGTTACCCGCCGAGCACTATTTTGACGAAGTGCTGCGTGGTGCTCGTGTAATAGAGTCGCAGTGCTCAAAAAATGTTACGTTCGAATGAACGTTTTTATGATGTAAAACAATATTTATGATGTAAGCGCCTTTTATACTTGTGCGTTCAAGTAATAGAATGTCTCCTATGCGGCCATTCATGTATACGTGTGTATAACCTGAAAGATGGCAGTCGTCGGCTTCAGCCCCCACGCACAAGGTACGGGGGTGTTCGCAAAAAATAGTGTGTTTTCACACTTAATCCGACGTCTCGGTCCTGTAAAGGAGGTGGTAGCATAGCAAACGAGGCAACTGGACTATAATGCTTTATCACTTTCACTTAGCCATGGAGTTCGAGGGTGGGGCTACGACATAGCCCCTAGGGGCACCGCGCTCTCCAAATTTGGGGCGCGTATGTGCCTGACCGAGAAACGGCCCTTCGTCAAAGCGGAGGAATTCTAAACATTCCCATGGTCGATCGCGTGGTTGACCAGTCTCTCGCTGTATCATGACAGTCAGTTTTCGGCTTTCTCTACTGAGGTGCTCGCCCAGCCGAACTGGGGCACAATCGCAGTAGTTCTCCTGGTGCCGCGTTAGCTGATGATAAGGAACGTAAGGCAGCAAAACACAGGAGCCGGGTAAACCCAACATTTGACCAAAGACATGATTCGGAGCTGATGCATATAAGGCCTAACTCGAGACGCCGAACACTCCCGAAGGTGTTCGGTCTTTACAATAGCGGGCAAAACAATGCCCTAAGCCCCTTGTGTCCAGGTACGGGCAAGTTCTTCTGGCGCGACCGATGCCAAAACACCAGTCTCCACTCTGGTTATAATGAGAAACCAGGGGATTATAGCAACAAGAGATAGTAAGAAAGGTTTATGTAGGGTCTTAGTCTGAAAAGAGTCCTTGCAACGGGTCCCTACTGCACGTCTGCGCCTGTGTCTCCGTTGTGCCGTATCCTGGACGGGTGTGCACGCTGTTCATCTGTAAAAAGAGAGGAACTTAGTTTGAAAAGAAATCGTGCGAGAAAGTGCATAAAAAATTGAAATATAGATTAATAAAGCTGAGCCTATGCTAGCTCATTATGGCTTATATGTACAAACCCTTGTGAAGGGGTGTGTGGCTAGGTAGCCCCTAGCTTATTTATTCCGGACTCGTCCAGCCGTGTCCGGGGTCTCAAGCGACCTTTTAATGAAATGGTGCCACGTTGACCGGGCATTTTAAGCGTAAGAGACGCGTAATGTGGTATTGCATTGAAGCGGACGAAAGCTTCCCGTCCTAGTGATGCTTGATAGCTACTTTTAAATGGGGCGACATGAAAGGTTAGCTTTTCTCGTTGGAAGTTGTCAGGTGACCCGAACACAACTTCTAGTAATAATGAAACTGTGCACCTGGTGTAAGGGCCTGGCGCCACTCCTTTGAAGGAAGTGCGGCTATGCCGAATTGTAGTAGGGTCTATCCCAACTTTGCGGATTATGTCCGGATATAGCAGGTTTAAGTCACTGCCGCCGTCCATCAAAACCTGCATGAATTGCAGTCCGTCTATTATGGGAGTCTATCCTGCGTTCTGGATACTTCTGGACTAATCCAGATGGTCGAAAGTGATTGGTTTTGACATCCAATCTCGGTGTTCCGCTGGGGTGGACCGTGCGACACTTGTCTTAGCGAGTGCCGTGTTGGTTTTCCGTACTATCACATGAAGTGAGTTTACTGTTTTGACTTCTTGTGGGAAAGTCTTTTGACTTCTGGTGCTCTGCTGGTGGGGTTCGTCATCGTCCTCGCTTGGCGCATCGAGCCCCTTGTGTCCGGCGTTGAGTCTGCCGGACTGTTTAAAAACCCAACAATTTTGGTTGGTATGGTTTACAGGCCTTCCGGAGGTACTGTGGATTTGACATATCTGATCTAAAATTTTGTTTAAATTTGATAGCTCGTCGCTGTTGTCCTTAAGAGGCAGTGTTTTATTGTTTGGCCGCGAGCTTTTGAATCCGGCGTTGACCGCCGTTCCCTTTGGGCGTTTTTCTTTATTCCGGCGCTGATCTTTCTTGCGCCGTGATTTTCCGTTTCCATCTCTGATCTCGGATGTACTCGGGTCGCTGGTGCTGCATCTTGCTAGCCAGCTGTCTTCTCCTGCGCAAAAGCGCGTCATGAGGCTTGTTAGCGCGGCCATTGTTCTTGGCTTCTCTTGGCCGAGGTGTCTGGCGAGCCATTCGTCTCGGACGTTGTGTTTAAAAGCTGCTAAGGCTTCCGCATCCGGACAGTCGACTATTTGGTTCTTTTTGGTAAGGAACCTGTTCTAGAATTTGCGTGCTGACTCTCCGGGCTGTTGGGTTATATGACTCAGATCGTCTGCATCCGGAGGGCGGACATAAGTCCCTTGAAAATTTGCTCTAAACGCGTCCTCAAGCTCTTCCCAACTTCCAACAGTGTTTTCTGGGAGGCTTTTGAGCCAATGCCGAGCTGGCCCTTTGAGCTTGAGGGGTAGGTATTTTATGGCATGAAGATCATCTCCTCTAGCCATGTGTATGTGTAGTATGTAATCTTCTATCCAGACTCCTGGGTCTGTTGTGCCGTCATATGCCTCTATGTTTATGGGTTTGAACCCTGCTGGAAATTCATGATCCAGCACCTCATCGGTAAAACATAGCGGGTGTGCGGCGCCCCTGTATTTGGGTGTGCCGCTGTCTTCGAACACTTGTCGTGTTGTGTTACTTCCTGGGGCCCTCTTTTTTGGCCCGTAGATGGACCTAGTTGGGCCGTCCGTTTTCCCAGGATCATAAGTCGGCTTGTGTGCGGCGCCACTTGTCGCTTTTGGCCTGTCATCTGGCCGTCTATCCGGCCAGGCGGCCTCTTTATTTTTTGACTGTGAGGGCTCTATGGCTTCCTCGTCAAATTCTGGCAGCAGCTTGCGCTTCGGGTAGCTCTTTGTTTGGTGGCCATTGCCATATTTGTCTGTGGTCTTGAGTATTTTGCTCCACTTCATTCTGAGTATGTCTTCCGCTGTTTTGCGCTTCCGTTTTTCCTTCTTCAAACTTCTTGCAGTGGCGACGAGTCTTTTGTGAAGGTTCTTATGCTCCGGTGGTGTGCCCGGACTGTTGATTGCTCCGTGAAGGGGTTGATTATCCGGGTCGTCCTGTTCGGATGGTTGCTTGGTTGTATGTTCGTCGTCCGCTGGTTTGCCCTGCTCTATCGCTGGGTCATTAGGAATGCTGCTTTGATCGAGGCGGGACTTAGGGCGGCGTCTACGTCGCTGTTTTGGTTGTTTATCGGCAGGATTATCCTCTGCTGCGTCCCGTTGTTCCTCGGTATCGCTTCCCTTTGGGGTGTCCACCATATGTATGTCATGTGATGAGGTGGCCTTCCAGTGCCCTGTAGGCGCTGGTTTTTGATCGTCTCCAGCATCGTCGTCCATACGGTTGATGTCTTCAGAGTCGTAGTTTAGCACGTCGGTTAGATCGTCGACGGTGGCTACGAAGTGGGTGGTGGGTGGGCTCTGAATTTCTTCATTGTCCGCGTCCCGACCATCATGGCCGTAGTTCGGCTAGGGCTCTCCGGATAGTGAGAGATGCTTCAGCGAATTTAAGATATCGCCGAAGGGTGAGTGCTGGAAGGTGTCCGCAGCGGTGAATTCCATGATCGGCGCCCAATCGGATTCGACTAGCAGGGGCGCAGGAGGTTCGGAGTCCGGCAGGGGGTCCGGCACCTCGGAGTCATGGGCTTTATGCGGGACAAGATAAGTGTTCGGCTCCATCGCTGTAGAAGTTGTAGCTCCTGAGGCGGTGTCCAGCCATCCGTCCTTGATCTGAGCGATCGGCTCCGGACTATGGGTCGGAGCGGATTCGTGTGCAGCCTCCAAGGTGCTGTCCGGCGGCAGAGTTAGGTCGTGCCCATCGTCACAGTGCGGCACGCTCGGCTGCGGCTTAGATCCATCGAAGATCAAGTCCCCGCGGATATCGGCCGTGAAGTTTAGGCTTCCAAACCTGACCTGACGGCCAGGGGCGTAGCTTTCGATCTGCTCCAGATGGACAAGTGAGTTGTCCCGCAGTGCGAAGCCACCGAATATGAAGATCTGTCCAGGGAGAAAAGTCTCACCCAGGACTGCGTCGTTGTCGATTGAAGAGGCCATCAAGCCTATCGGTGACGACACAGAGGAACTCTCAATGAAAGCACCAATGTCGGTGTCAAAACCGGCGGATCTCGGGTAGGGGGTCCCGAACTGTGCGTCTAGGCGGATGGTAACAGGAGACAAGGGACATGATGTTTTACCCAGGTTCGGGCCCTCTTGATGGAGGTAAAACCCTACGTCCTGCTTGATTGATATTGATATTGTGGATGTTTACAAGAGTGGATCTACCACGAGATCAAGGAGGCTAAACCCTAGAAGCTAGCCTATGGTATGATTGTAATGGTTGTTGTTGTTGTTGTTGTGTCCTACGGACTAGAGCCATCCGGTTTATATAGACACCGGAGAGGGCTAGGGTTACATAGAGTCGGTTACAATGGTAGGATATCTACATATCCGTATCGCCAAGCTTGCCTTCCACGCCAAGGAAAATCCCATCCGGACACGGGACGAAGTCTTCAATCTTGTATCTTCATAGTCTTTGAGTCCGGTCGATGATGATAGTCCGGCTGATGATGGTAGTCTGGCTATCCGGACACCCCCTAATCCAGGACTCCCTCAATCCCATTCCAGCCGCTGAAGAAATTGCCAGGGCATCCACTAGTGGTGCGCCTAAAGAAACTAAAGAAGTCAGGGCAAATGCACCAGTTGCGCCTGAAGAAATTCAACCGGATTCCTCAGCTCCTCCTGCACCTACACCAACTCCAATTCTTCCATGTGCATTTGATGTGAAGAAAACCAAGGCTGCAGAGCGAGCTGCAGTGAAGAAAAGGAAGGCATCAGCTGTGTCAAATTCTTCGGTTGCGAAGAAAATGAAGCCAATGACCAGCTCACTTGAAAATCCAATTGATGTTGTTCCAATTTCCTCCATGCCGTCAAAGGACCTTGTTCCTTTTGGAGAAGACTATGAGATCCCCATCGGATCTGATGAAGAACATCATTCTGCTGCTTCGTCAGAGCAGATTGATGAAGAAATTGAAGTGGACGATATCCCTTCAACGCCAGTCATTTCCTCACCTATGCCTCAGCTCACAGCTGAAGAGGCTGGTGTTGAGGAACTTGAAGATGAAGATGTGGATATAGGATGCACCACACCTGTGATGAATGATGACTTTTTGGAAAGTCAGCATCCCAATACTCCTCTCTTCACCCCGCTACAACAGATTCCTCAGTCCCCTGCACCAACAGTTCAATTGGGCTCTGAAGAAACTCAACCCACTCTCTCTGTGCATGAAGAAATTCCAGCCACTAATACTGATGAACCTGCTGCTGCTGATCCCCAGACTGCACCTGTTGAGGAACAAGAAATTCCTCAGCCTGAAGAACCTGAGCTTGCAATTCCTGAGGTGGTGATGCAACTCACTGACATCCCTCTGCCAAAGCAAAAGAATCCATTCTCAAGTAAACAGAAGTTCAAGGCTGAAGATTTCTTTGCCGAGCATGTATTCTTCACTGATTACAATTCATATGATTCTGCTCGCATAAGGAAGAGGCGTTTTTGGACTGCCAGCCAAGCCAATTTCTATTCCTCAGTGCTTTTCAACAAAGACAAAGTCTTCGATCATGCACATATTCCTCATGTGGACATGGAGTCTCTGCCCGGCTTTGAGCCAGTCCTCAGTGTTCTTCACGACGCAGGACTTCGGAATTTCTGCATTGATATCTGTGACTGGAATGAAGAACTCATTCTTCAATTTTATGCAACCCTGCACATCACCGGAAACGCTGAAGACGTGAACACATGGGTATTAGACTGGATGTCTGAAAATACTCACTACAAGGCACCAGCAACTGAATTGCTTCGTGCTCTACCACTCAGTCCTCCGGTTGATGATGCTCGTTGTATCTACAATGAACCAGAAGTTTCAAATCACTATATGCAAGTGCTGATGAAGCCTTTGAAGCAAAGGCAGGCCCCAAGAACCAAATTCCTCGTTAAGAAATTATTGTATGTGCCTCGGACTGTCTATCGAATTCTGACGAAGACAATGAGTCCTATCAAAGGCCACGACTGAAATGATGAAGAAGTCGTTGGCATCATGAAGAATATGCTTTTCAACATCATTCATGGCGTTCCCATAAACTTCCATGATTTCTTCATGAGGACTCTGGCCAATATTGCTATGTCACCATTCGAGCTGAAGCCCTATGCTCCTTGGATAATGAGATTCATCAGGGCAAGATCTTCACTGAAGTACAAAGCTGACACTCTGAACCACGGTAGCTACTTGCCTCCCATTGAAGTCCTCAAACGGACAGTTTCATCAGCTGATGATAAAGGCAAGGCCGCTGCTGTGATCGATGAAGGCATTCGCCCATTGGATGGTCAATTTCGCAAGGCTGCATCTTACTCTACCAATGACGATTCTGCCACACATGACTCTGCCGCCAATACCTCAGCCAAGCAAAATCCTCAAGCCACAGCACCCAGGGTGATGACTGACCGTGAGTTACTCCTCAGTCTTCATCAGAAGGTTGATCGCAATCATAAATGGGTCAAGCGTTAGTTTGGTTCAATTCTTCACAACATGACCTCAACACACAATGCAGTGAAGAAGAACCATTACTACCTCCATGAAACCCTCAACCGCACCTGGGCTGTTCTCTCTCATGTCTACAGCGCTGTAGATCTAAAGAATATGGGTCTCAAGGAAGACTTTGACTGGTCTGCACCTCCACCGAAGAAATTCAAGAAGGTCAAAGTTCCTTCCTTGGTGGCCAGCTCTTATTCTTCATCGCGTGACACTGATGAGTATGAAGATTTGGACGACACTGCGGTAGGCCCTGCTCCCACAAACAACCCCAACAACGCTGGCGCTCCTCCATCGACTTGAAATTCTTCAGGGGCGTTAGTCCTCAGTTTCAATCCTTTTGGTCATTTGATGACAAAGGGGGAGAAATCTGAGTTAGTCTTCAAGCGGGTTTATATTAAGGGCATTTTGTTAAGTTACAACTCTCGTTCTTCTGAAACTTCTATTTGGATCGAGTTGTAATCTTAAACCCGATGGTGCGCTGATACTTTTGTTGCACTATGCTTTGCATGCTTATTCCTCGTTAATGACTTTGCACGCATGCTGAATCTCATCAGGCACCATATTTCATCATGCATTTAAAATTCTTCATATTATATATCAAATGCGTGTATGAATTACAAGATATAGGGGGAGATCTCCATGATTCAACTCTTCAAATGTGCAATGCTTCAAAAGTAAATTCCTCACTATGCACATCTTCAGGGGGAGTTCTTCTATATCTTGTAATCAAATTCCTCAATATCAGTGTATACACTTCATATGTTTATCCCCGTTGAAAACTTAACCTATGTTGTCATCAATCACCAAAAAGGGGGAGATTGTAAGTGCATCTAGTGCCCCTTAGTGATTTTGGTGTATTGAAGACTTATAGGTTAAGGGACTAATGAGTTTGTGAGTGTACACAGGTCTATAAGTCTATGAGGAGTTTGATATTTACAGATAAAGTCGACCCCTAAAAATGAAGTTCTTCAACTGAAGACTTTGATATTCTGAAGACTTTCTGAAGACTTTGAAAGTGAAGAAGTGTGTGACCTTGAAGACTTGGTATTCATTTATGGAACATGAAGCGTGAAGACTTTTGTTTTCATAGTTTCATTTTCTCTTTCTTGAGTCATAGGAAACACCGTACTGCTAAAGGGGGTCAAGGAAATACTAAGGAAAAATTTCCATGTGATGCTCAACTCAAAATCCTACACCTACCAATCCCTTCGAGTGAAGCCGTTGGAAATCTCATGCAGTTCAGTCACTTTCTTCAGTAACAGAGATGAAGTTCTTCTGGTCACTAATGAATTTGTTCTGACTGAGGAGTTAGGAATTCGCCAGTGCGAATTACCTACACAGTGAGGAACATGATAGCCCTGAGGAATTTGAGAGTCAAATTTCCGACGTTGCTGTGTTGCGCGCCAGCTGTCCCAAAATATCTTATCCACCTAACGGTCATATCATTGAAGGGCATTTATGTCTTATCATGTCGGGCTGCTCCCTAGGCTATAAATAGCCGCCCCCTACAACCACTAGCTGGTTGGCTGCTCCGAGAGAACTTGACACTTGTCATTTGAGAGCAACCCATCCTCCGAGGACTTTGAGCGAAAATCATCAAGTGAGGAAAATCCCAAACCCAAACACCTACAAACCCCAAAGTGATTGAGCATCGCTGAAGAAATTGATCCTGCGTGGATCCAACGCTTGTTACCTTTGAAGACTGTGCTTCTTCCAGACGGTTAGGCGTCAAGGTCTAGAGCATCCAAGAGGAATTGTGGATCGCCGAGTGACCAAGTCTGTGAAGGTTTGGAAGTCGCCTGAAGACTTACCACAAGTGATTTGACGGGATCTGTGTGATCTTAGTTCAAGGAGAATACGGTGAGGACTGGGTGTCCTGAGCTGCGTGCTCAGAGACTGGGTGTCCGGGACTGCGTGTCCTCGAGTTTAAATACTCAGCCGCTCCAACCAGACGTACAACTGAGACAGCAGTTGGAACTGGTCTACCAAATCATTGTCTTCACCAACCTACTGGTTCTATTTCCTCAACCCTTTCATTTCCTCATTACTGTGTTGAGTGTTTGTTCATATCTGTGTCTGAAGAATTTGACTGAAGACTTTCTCAATTTCCTCAGTTCAATTTCTTCAGTCTGTTTGTCTTCATCTTGTGTTATCCTGTGATTACGCTTTCTGTACTCTGTGCTAGTCCTCACTTCATCATGATGACCATGCTTGTAATCTGTTATGCTTACTTCTGAGTACTTATTCCGCTGCTAATAGTTCTTCGCTAAGGAATTTCCTCAGTAGCAAATTCCTCAGTGAAGAATTCATAAAAATCGCCTATTCACCCCCCCCCCCTCTAGTCGACATAACGCACTTTCAATTGGTATCAGAGCAAGGTACTCCCTTGTTCTGTGTGATTTTGGTTTTAACCGCCTGGAGTTTTAGTTATGTGGACCGCAGGTATGAAGAAAGTGACATGCCCTATCTTTGACGGTCGTGACTATCCCAAGTGGAAGGCCATGATGAGGAAGCGCCTCATGGCAAGGGACAGCAAGCTGTGGACCGTCACTGAGATTGGTCTTACTGATCTATGCAAGTCGGCGAATGCACATGATATTCGCAAATGCACTCAACTTGACTGCATGGCGAAGGATATCATCTGTTCCTGCCTATCCAGAGATCAAATCAGGCACATTATGCATCTTTGCAATGCAAAGCTTATCTGGGACCGAATCTCTGATGTCTATGAAGGTCATCGAACTCGTCATGGTCCCTGGTTTGAGGACTTCAAGGAATCTCTCAAAACGATGACTTTCGAGCCAGAATCATCATCGTCTGCATCATGTCTCATGGCAAAGGGTGATGAGGTAACCGAATGTTCCTCATCTGAATTTAGTGACTGTGAATCTGATGATGATGAATCTGATGATGATATTGAACCTTGCTATACCAAACTTGTTTGCATTGCCACCAAACAACAACATGCCTTGGAAAAGGTTCAAAACATGCTAGCTAAGAGTGATGATATGCTAGGTGAAGAAATGGATCGCACTAAAGCCCTGACTGAAAATCTTCAGAGAGTTCAGTCTAGGATTGATAACCTTCAAAGTCATCATAACACTCTCTTATCTGATCATGAGAAACTTTCTTATGAATTTCTTCAAAGAAAGCAAGATCTTGAGAAGCTAAGAGTGAGTTATGAAGATCTTCACAAGGAGCGCGATTCATTACTTGCTCAACAAATCAGCACTTCTCAGGAAGAATTTGTTCCTCCATGCTTAAAGTGCATTGAACGTGAATTTGCTAATTCTTCACCTGAATGTTCAAATGCTTCAACTGTTACAAATTCTTCACCTGCCTCTGCTATCACTAATTCCTCATCTGAGGACAAGCCTCATGACCCGCTTTTGCATGGGGGAAGACAGCTAGCTGGCTAGATGCAGCACCAGCGACCCGAGTACATCCGAAATCAGGGATGGAAATGGGAAATCACGACACAGAAAAGATCAGCGCCGGAATAAGGAAAATGGCCCAAATAGTATGGCGGTCAACGCCGGATTCAAAAGCTCTCGGCCGAACAACAAAACATTGCCCCTCAAGGACAACAGTGACGAGCTATCCAACCTAAACAAGATTCTGGATAGACTGTGTCAAATACATGGTACCTCCGGGAAGCCTGCAAACCATACCCACGGAGATTGTTGGGTCTTCAAGCAGTCCGGCCGACTTAACGCTGAACACAAGGGGCTCGACACGCCAAGTGAAAGTGACAAAACCCAAAAGCAGCACTCCGAAAAACAGAAAACTTTTCCACTAGAAGTCAAAACAGTGAACTCACTTCATGTGATAACACACAGCGCGGCACCTGCCATACCAGGACACTGTCCGCGGAATGGGGATAGACCCTACCAAAAATCGCTATAGCAGCACTTCCTTCAAAGGAGTACGCCAGGCCTTTAAGCCAATTATACAGGCTCTGTACCACTAGAGGTTGTGTTCGGTTCATCCGACAACCCCCGTCGCGAAAAGCTCACTCTCCATCGCCCCATTTAACAGTAGCCCTTAAGCACTACTGGGGCGCGAAGCTTTCGCCCGCTTTAATGCAATACCACATTACGTGTTTCTTACGCTTAAAAATGCCCGGTCCACGTGGCATAATCTCATTAAAAAAATAATAATAACTCTGAGTGTTCCTCGACCACGGAGAATGTGATGTTGCCTTGACAGCCACACACCAATTCGACCTTACAGGTCAAGGCCCGTAAAAACGGGTCATTCAGACCTCGGATACGGTTAGGCGAGTCCGGCATAAATAAACAAGGGGATTCCCAGCCGCATACCCCTTTAATAAGGGTTCGCGCGTATAAATGATGAAGAGCCAATAAAGCTCAACTTTCTTCATCTTCAAAATTATACTTTATTTTTATACAACTTTTGCATGATATTTCTCAGAAACTAAGTCCTTCTCTTTTACAGATGAAGCACGTGCTACACCCGTCCAGGATACAGCACAACGGAGACACAGGCGCAGACGTGCAGCAGGGACCCGTTGCAAGGATTCTTTTCAGATTAAGACCCTGGGTAAATCATTCTTACTGTCTCTTGTTGATGCATATCCCCCGGTTTCCTACCATAGCCGAGGAGGAGGCTGGCGTTTTGGCATCGGCCGCGTCAGAAGTTCCCGCCTGTACCTGGACACTAGGGGCTTAGGGCATTGTTCTGCCCGGTATCATAAAGACCGAACACCTCAGGGAGTGTTCGGCGTCTCGAGTTAGGCCTTATATGCATCAGCTCCGAATCATGTCTTTGGTCAAATGTTGGGTTTGCCCGGCTCCTGTGTTTTGCTGCCTTACATTCTGCATCATCAGCTAACGCGGCACCAGGAGAACTACTGCGATTGTGCCCCGGTTCGGCCGGGCGAGCACCTCAGTAGAGAAAGCCGAAAACTGACTGTCATGATATAGCGAGAGACTGGTCAACCACTCGATCGACCATTGGAATGTTTAGAATTCCTCCGCTTTGACGAAGGACCGCTTCCCGGTCAGGCACATACGCGCCCCGAGTTCGGAGAAGAGCGGTGCCGCCAGGGGCTATATAGTAGCCCCACATTCGAGCTCCTATGGCTAAGTGAAAGTGATAAAGCATTATAGTCCGGTTGCCTAGTTTGCTACGCTATCACCTCCTTAAAAGGACCAAGACATTGGATTAAGTGTGAAAAAGCGCTTTTCTTTTTGCAAACACCCCCGCACCATGTGCGTGGGGGCTGAAGCCAAAGACTGCCATCTTTCAGATCATACATACATATACGGCCGCACAGGAGATAGTTCAATACTTGAACACACAAGTATAAAAAGATATTGCATTATAAACATGATCTCAGAAATCATACATGTCATTCAAACATAACATCTTTCGAGCACTGCGACTCTATTAAACGAGCGCCCTGCAGGACTTCCTCAAAATAGTGCTCGGTGGGGAATCGGCTTTTGTCCGAACCCCGGGATGCAACAGCGGTGGCATCCATCTCCGCCCAGTATGTCTTACCACGGGCAAGAGCCATCCGTGCACCTTCTATGCACACCGACCGCTTCATCGCCCCAATACGCGGCACCGCCCCAAGGAATTGCTGCAACAAGCCAAAATAACTCTTCGGCTTGGGCCTTTCCGGCCACAGATGAGTGACCACAAACGTCATGGCAAGTCCGGACAATCTATTCAGCTCAGCCCACTCAACCAGCCGATCACTCAACGGAAGCGGACGCTCCGGACTATGGAATTGAGACCAGAAAAGATCTTCCATTTCGTGATCCTTCTGGTTTCGGAAGTGCACGACTGCGTCCGGCGCACTCGCTGCCAAGTCCAGATAAGGATCCTCCGCACCGTACAATCGGCCCAGCTGAGCATACTTCAGATCCGTGAACTTCCTACGCAGCATAAAGGGCTTTCCAGCCACAATGTCTCCGACCTGACGTAGTTCCTCTTTCATAGCCCGCATTGCACTACGGGCATCCTTGGCTTTGGCGTTGGCCTTCTTTAGGTCCTCTTGCTCCGCTCGGCGTTCTCTTTCAAGAACCTCCTGGCGGTCGGTAGCAACTTTTAATTCCGCGGCCATTCCGGCCATCTCCTCCCTGCTTCGGCAGTGAGCAGCCTTCTCGGCTTCTAGCTCTTCCGCTGCCTTCGAGGCAGCCGCCTCGCTTTTTCTGGCTTGCTCCTTGGCCCGAGCAAGTTCTGCTCGAAGGCCTTCCACAGCCACAGCGCCATCTGCATCAAGCATACAAATTGTAAGGAATGAGCGTCACCTCCCTTACTAGGCGACCGCGGAGCAGCCACATACCTTGTGACTCATCAAGTCGTTTATTGACCAGCGAGATGTCCGCATCCGCAACATCGAGTTGCCTCTTCAGCTCGGCAAATACATCAGTCCGGCTGGCCACCGAACGTCCCGCCACCTGCATAGGAAAGGCGACAATCTATAACGGAGACTATGATCCTCGGCACGCTGTCGCTTTCGACAGCATACCAAGTCTCAGGGGCTACTATCTATATAGGGCGCACTTCATGTGCAAAACTGTCAAAAGGTATGTCATTTTTTGCGTACCTCAAACCCCGTCAGCAAACTTCCGACGGTCTCATACAACCCGCTTTTGGCGGACGAGATCCTCTCAATCACCCTACCCATTAATGTGCGGTGATCTTCTGAGATAGACGCCCTCTTGAGCAAATCCTGCAGCTCCACCGGCCGTACTCCAGTGGGTGCCGAACTCTCCGGCCCCGCCAGACTCGGGGAGACCCTCCATGACGACACCTCAGGGTCACCCGCCCCGCACGACGGGGCGGCAGATGGAGGTGTTTCGCTCTCCATCATCTCCGGACGAAGGTCTCCCGACGATGAGCTGTGCTGAGATGGGCTGAGATCCGAACTACAAGGTAAAAACTTCGGTTACCTTTAGACATTAAGCAGGGGTGTCCAATATTACAAAGTCCCCCCTTTTTTACTTACGGCTCGCTAGAGGGCTGATTCCGCCGAGGAGACAGTACGGCCGGGGCTCTTCCCGGCACAGGACCTTCCGGTGCAAATTTCTTTCCCCGCTTTGAGGCCTTGGCCTCCGGGTCTTCGGAAGCGGTCCTCTTCTCCCCCTAGAGGGAGGGACTCTGGATTCCTCCCTTACTGAAAGCCTCCTTGGCAGAGGTGGTAGTTTCCCTGTGCCCCCCTTCGCCCTCCTCCGAAGGTGCAACCTCCAACATTTTGATTAACACGGGATCCTGCGTGGTCTCAGGGAGGGGGGCCGGACACCATATCAGTTTTGCTTGCGCTATCCACTCCTGTCCAGGGATAACTGGTTAAAAGGCAAACCCATGATAAATAAATGGACGGTGTGCCCGGACATAGGGCTACTTACTTGAGTATCCGGGCGATTGCAGCTTAGGCCAGCATCCTCGGTCAATTCCGGACGCATCTCTTGCGATCCGAAGAACAGTTTGTACATCTCCGCGGGTGTCAAACCCATGAAGTGTTGAAGAGCTCGTGGCCCCTCCGGATTAAATTCCCACAGGCGGAGGGGGCGACATTTGCAGGGCAGTAGGCGCCGGATCAACATAACCTGTACCACTTCGACCAGATTGATCTCCCTTCCTTGGAGGCCTCGAATCCGGTCCTGCAACAGGGGAACGTCTTTGGACGGCCCCCAGTCATGCCCCTTGTTGACCCATGACGTCAGCTGTTGTGGAGAGACCGAGCGAAAGACGGGCGGCGGCCTCTGCCTGCTGCCCCTGGGAGCGGTGATATAGAACCACTCCTGTTTCCACAAGTCGAGCTCCTCCTGAAAACAGCCCTCGGGCCATGGAGCTTCGGCCCTCTTGCTTATAACCGCCCCGCCGCACTCTGCCTGACGCCCCTCGATCATCTTCGGCTCCACGTTGAAGGTTTTGAGCCACAAGCCGAAGTGAGGGGTAGTGCGGAGGAAGGCTTCGCAGACGACAATGAATGATGAGATGTGGAGGATGGACTCCGGAGCCAAGTCGTGGAATTCCAGCCCATAGTAAAACATGAGCCCCCTCACGAAGGGATCCGTCGGGAAGCCTAAACCCCGACGGAGGTGAGACACGAACATGACGCTCTCGCCAGGCTCGGGAGTAGGGATAACTTGCCCTTGGGCAGGCAGCCTATGCGAAATCTCGTAGGTTAAGTACCTGGCGTCTCTCAGCTTTAGCACGTCCTCTTCCGTGACGGAGGAGGGCATCCACCGGCCTCGTAGGTCGGGGCCGGACATTGTCAAAGAGCAAAGGTACCCGAATCTGGAGCCCTGGGTGTTGGAACTCGGGGAGAGGGGTGGATTCGATAGAGGATTGAAGGAAAAGAATGGGCCTTGGTCTCATTATAAAGAGGAAGAATACCAAGAGCCATCCTCGTGACCGTTTGGGACCCGCCTTCGATGGAGGGGGCGTGGCAACGGGCGCGGTTGGGTTACCCACGTCCGTATTGATGGGAATCCCGGAATAAGGGGAACACGATCTCTGCTTTGACAAGACGTGCCAAGGAAACCGCTTCGCTAAACGCGCTAAGGTGGAACAATAAAAACAATTTGAGTAAAGGCTTGGTAGTGGTGTGACGTCACGCCACAAAATACGTCAGCAGATTGAACTTGTGTAATATTATTCTCTCTACGGTGGTACGTGGAATTTATTTTTGCAGAGCCGGACACTATCCTGGTGTTCACAATCTTCTATAAATTATTCGGAGGAAGAACCCGCCTTGCAATGCCGAAGACAACATGCGCGCCGGACTCGTCGTCATTGAAGCCTGGTTCAGGGGCTACTGAGGGAGTCCCGGACTAGGGGGTGTCCGGATAGCCGAACTATCATGGTCGGCCGGACTCCAAGACTATGAAGATACAAGATTGAAGACTTCGTCCCGTGTCCAGATGGGACTTTCCTTGGCGTGGAAGGCAAGCTTGGAGACACGGATATGTAGATCTCCTACCATTGTAACCGACTCTGTGTAACCCTAGCCCTCTCCGGTGTCTATATAAACCGGATGGCTTTAGTCCATAGGACGAACAACAATCATACCATAGGCTAGCTTCTAGGGTTTAGCCTCCTTGATCTCGTGGTAGATCCACTCTTGTAACACACATCATCAATATTAATCTAGCAGGACGTAGGGTTTTACCTCCATCAAGAGGGACCGAACCTGGGTAAAACATCGTGTCCCTTGTCTCCTGTTACCATCCGCCTAGACGCACAGTTCGGGACCCCCTACCCGAGATCCGTCGGTTTTGACACCGACAACCATACATTTACTGAATGAGAGGCGCTACCCACACCCAGCACACTGCCCCCCCCCCAAAATCTGGGTGCTCTTCTTCCTCCTCGCTCCCACCCACCTCACGTCAGCTCGCTCCACTCGTACCCCCAAATTCCTCACCTCACTCCTACAGAAAACCCCAGCTCCCCTTCTTCCTCACTCCTACAGAAAACCCCCATCTCCCCTTCTTCTTCACTCGCACTATAACTAGGCTCGTCATTCATTACTCTGCTCAAATCCGTGAGCGTGACGCGGTGCCCTCGAGGAAAATGGAGTCGGCTGACCCCGGCGCCAAGAAGATGAGGCTCCCGCCAGCGGGGACGCCTATTGTAGATCCTGCACCCGGAAGCGCGGGGAGAAGCGGCAACCCCGCCCCCACCGGATCCTAGGAACCCATAGAATCTCGGGTGGACCGCATCAACGATCTCCTGGACGCCGTCCTTGAGGAGATCATCTCGCTTCTCCTGACCAAGGATTGTTGCCGCACCCAAGTCCTCTCAATTCGGTGGCGCCCTCTATGGCGCGTCGTGCCCCTTAATCTCGATTGTCCTCATCTATCTCTCTTCAATGATTTGAAATCCCCAGAGCCATCATCTCCTCCCACCAGGGCTCCGTTCAAAGCCTCTGCATCCTGTCATGCTACCTGAGAAAGCACACCATGCCCTGCACGGTGGACGCCTGGCTGAAATCCCCTGAATTCACAGAACTACAGCTGCTTGAGTTCTACTATTCCCCTGTAAATCACATACCACATACCGAACGCCATGAACTTGTGCCCTCAGGACCGATGTCCATCTCGCGGTTTTCCTCCTCTCTCCACACCACCACCTTTGCACTGTGCTACCTACCAGACAATTTGGTACTAAACCTTCGACTCCCATTTCTCAAGAAACATTCACTTGTGCGGGTTCGTATATCGGAGGCCTCATTGCACAACATCACCCACTCCAGTTGCCCTGCCCTGGAGCGCTTGGTGCTTGTTTTCACAGTTAGAATCGGTTGTCTCCAAATAAAGTTGCCTAACCTTGTAAGAATTGGAATTTCTTTTGATGGAAGGCAGCTCATCATCCAAGATGCCCCTTCACTTCAAAGGTTGATCCTTGATTCTAGTTATTCACTGTTGCAAATAATCGTCCTCTCTGCGCCTAAACTGGAGACATTGGGTGTAATACATGATCTCTATGCTCATTTCAATATGGTGTTTGGATCCATAGTTCTTCAGGTACTTTATATTATCATCTACACTTGTAACCATAAGCTGCATTTTAAATTTGTGCGCATAAGTTATATATCATCTTGGAGTACACATTATGTACTAATATTATGTTCTATGCTCAATGAAGAGTTTCTCCATGGATGGCCTATCAATGGTGCTGGATTTTGTCAAGATCTTATATATCCAAATGAATAGTTTTGATCTGAACAAGATTATTGGCTTGCTGCAATGTTTTTCATGTTTGGAGAAGTTGTATATAAAGGTGATAATTTCACGCACATTGGAAGCCCGCATATAGTGTACTAGAATTAACCGTTCAGTTGTTGCTCTTTCGACACTCTTTTTTTAGACCTTAACTGTTTTTAATCTTTATGTCTATTTAGGCAACAGGACGGGGTAAGAAAGTTATAACCAATCGGTGGATTCGTAAGCATCGGGATTTTCTCACTTCTCATGAGATTCGATTGAAGACAATAACGCTAGAATGATACGTAGCCAACCGTGCAAAAACTAGATTTGTCACATTCTTCCTGCTGAATGCGAGGTTACTATTGTCCATCGGGCTTAAGTTTATCAGAAGCATGGTTTTGACGGATAGGTATGTCGAAGAGCAAAAATAAAGGAGTTTCAGGTGGGCAAAAGAGCTTCTAAACGTGTCGGGCTTCTATTTACAACATATTGTCGTCATAATCCAGTAAATTTTATGACCCAGGATGTTCATTGTATGGACCTGACCGATCCATTTGACTGTGATTGCCGAAAACAGTGCTGGAGTTAGATGTTGTTGCCCTTTTCAACCTGGTTTTTTTGTAAACCTGATAAACAACTAACCCTCGTGCTTTTGTACAGTTTGTAAGCTGGAGTTAGATGTTCCTGCCCTTTTCAACTCGGCTGTGACTGTCATATTTTCTTTGAAACAAGGCAAATGGCTTGCCATTCGTTTAATTTAGAGTGAAATATTGTAAAAAAATCCCACCCAAGGGAAATAACATCACTCTCGCCGGCTGCTTGAGCTCATTGTGCATTACAGAAGCCAAGTGAGTAGCCCCCACTAGCACCCACAAACTTATTTCAAAATAGCACATCAAATGGGCTATAAATTTTCATAGGAAAGGCTGCATGACTGTGACAGATTTGGATTCTGACATTTGGGACCCGCGAGGAAATAGCCTATCCAAGGTGGTGTCGACTTACTAGCCAGTCAACAAACGATTCTGCCTACCAGCCGTTGGATTGACATCCAACATCTGTCGTGTATCTTCTATCTCTTGTCTTCTTCTTCCTCCAGCCGCCCAAACCAAACCACCCCGTCGGCTCCGCCTGCTCCCACCTCCCATGGCTGGTTGCGCCTCCGCCGCCCTACCATACGTACCCTCCAACGTTGGCTAGTCCCTCCCTCTATTCCCCCACACGTCTTGTTATTCTCCGGCGACGTCGGCCCCAACATGCACTCGCGCCCGAACCAGTCAACCCTCGTACTCCCCTCCTCCTGCGACTAGACCGGTGCATCTTCCACGGCTCCTGTTCGTTCCATCCGAGGCCTCGCCTTGTCCTCCGCCTTGCGGCCTTGGTTCGCTCGCCGTGCGCGGTGCGCCGCCCTCTTGCTTTATCAACGTCGTCAACAACCAAGAGGAACAAGGAGATGACTGTGCATAGGATGACAGTAGGGACCCACCAGCGTCATGGCAGTACGCAAGCAAGTGCCTCTATATTACAAGCCCAAAAATATGGCTCCTCCTAATGGTTGGACATCTGGGGCTCACGCCATTGTCAACGTAGTCCATAAACGAGAGAATTACACTACGAGTGTCTGACACCAGGGACCGAGCAGGTCACACGGTTTTTTTTTTTTGAGGAACAAGCAGTTGTTATTTATACTAGTTTTAGCGATGCATAAGGGTAACAACGGGGCTGTGCGGGCTGTGGCCCGTCTAGCCAGGGTTTTATTTATGTTTACCACATCATGAGCCCAGTTGTGTTTTTTTCTTGCTGAAAATGGCTAGCCCAGTTCTATTTTTTAAAAGAAATACCCAAACAAGGCCTACTTGCTTTATCGGCCCTGCTGGGCTGCAAATCTTTCAAGACGAGGAGAGCTTCATTCGGTTTGCCCAGAAATGGGTTGTACATTTTTAAAACACATCAAACCGGGAATTAGTTTCAATTTTTTTTCATTACAAGATTTTAAATTCCATTGATTTTTATGCGTGGACAATTATTTGGATTTTATATTTATATAAATTATTTTTCAAAATATTTTGAATGTGAATCGATATTTCTGGATTAAAAACAGTTGACTGCACCGAAATATGCGAAATTTCGTATAGTTTTTAACCGTGGCCACAATATGGGGTGTAATGCTAACAAAAAGAAGACAGGCTCCAAAAACATTCTTAAGAATTAGCAAATGGGCTGTACATTATTAGAAATAATGGCAGATGGGTTGTATGTTGTTTTCCACAGATTTGAGGCTGACTTGTGCGCCTACTACAGGTTGACGCATATGCTTTCATAAAAAAAAGGTTGACGCACGCTCAACGCCCTGTCAACTTAGTCAACACACGAGAGCAGTGACTATTGGATGTCCATCCAACGGCTGTCGTGCTTCTTCAATCTCTACTCTTCATGCTCCAGCCGCTCAAACAAGCGCCGGTGGGACTGCCTGCTCCCTCCTCCCGCGGCTGGCTATGCTGCCTCGCAGGCCTCGTGGCCCCACCGTACTCCCATCGCTGGCCTAACCATCCCTCTACTCACCCACACCTATTGTTATTCTCTAGGGATGGCAGACAAACCAGTAAACCCTCGTACTCCTCCGCGTGGGAAACAACTACCGAGTATTCCCTGGCTCCGTGTCATTCCCTTCCTAGGCCTCGTCGTCGTCCACCGCACTGGTGCTCTCGGCGCGGCCTGGTCAACGTGGTCAATGAACGACATCCATCAGAAGTGGACTGTACGTGGAGAGGCTCACAGTTGGGTCCACGGCCACACCCTCGTACTCCAGTGACTGTATGATGTCCATCCAACGGCCATAGTACTTCTTCAACCTCTGGTATTCTTGCTCCAGCCGACCAAAGAAGCGCCGGTCGTGCCGCCTGCTCCTGCCTCCCGTGGCCGGTTGTGCTACCGCGAAGGCCTCACTGCCCCCATACTACTCCCACCACTGGCCAGTCCATCCCTCCACTCACCCACACCCCCTGTTATTCTGCGGCGACGGCAGCCTCACACCGCAGCCAAACCAGTGAACCCTCGTACTCCTCTCCGTGTGGGCATCCACTGTCGTGTCTTCCCCAGCTCCGCGTCGTCCCCTTCCTAGCCCTCGCCGTCGTCCACCGCCTTGGTGCTCTCGGCGTGGCATGGTCAATGTGGTCAACAACCGACTTCCATCGGAAGAGTGCTGTACGTGGAGAGGCTGACAGCTGGGTCCATGGCCGCAGCTGGGTCCACGGCCACAGCCCAGTTTTTTTGTTATTTGCCAAGTAAGTCGCTTTGTCAGGCTTGTTGGGCTGCAAATCTTTCAAGACGAGGAGAGCTTCATTCGGCTGGCCGAGAAAATGGCCTATCAGTAATGAGAAATGGGTTGTACATTTTTAAAACACATCAAACCGGCAATTAGTTTCAAATTTATTTTTTTTATTTCAAGATTTTAAATTGCATTTATTTTTATGCGTGGACAATTTGTTGGATTTTATATTGATATACATTTATTTTTAAAATCATTTTGAATGTGACTCAAAATTTTGGGATTAAAAACAGTTTGGACTGCACCGAAATATGCAAAATTTCGTATAATTTTTTAACCGTGGCCACAATATGGGCTGTAATGCTAACAAAAAGAATATGGGCTCCATAAAAACTTAAGAAATAGCAAATGGGATGTAAATTATTAGAAATAATGGCAGATGGGATGTATGTTGTTTTCCACAGATTTGATGCTTTCCAAAAAAATGTTGACGCACAAGCAGTGATTGTTGGATTTCCATCCAACGGCCGTCGTGCTTCTTCAATCTCTGCTCTTCCTGCTCCAGCCGCTCAAACAAGCGTCGGCGGGACTGCCTCCTCCATCCTCCCCGCGGCCGGCTGTGCTACCGCGCAGGCCTCACTGCCCCACCGTACTCCCATCGCTGGCCTAGCCATCCCTCTACTCACCCACACCTGTTGTTATTCTCTGGCGATGGCAGACGAACCAGTAAACCCTCGTATAGTCGTTGAGGGAGTCCTGGATTAGGGGGTATCCAGACGGACGGACTATATACATCATCCGGACTATTGGAGCGTGAAGATACAAGACTCAAGACTTCGTCCCGTGTCCGGATGGGACTCTCCTTTGCGTGGAAGACAAGCTTGGCGATCCGAATATTGTGTTTCCTTCCTTGTAACTGACTCCGTGTAAACCCTAGCCCTCTCCGGTGTCTATATAAACCGGAGAGGTTGGTCCTTAAAAGGCTGATCACAATTACAATCATAATCATCATAGGCTAGCTTCTAGGGTTTAGCCTCTACGATCTCGTGGTAGATCTACTCTTGTACTACACATATCTTCAATATTAATCAAGCAGGAAGTAGGATTTTCACCTCCATCGAGAGGGCCCGAACCTGGGTAAACATTCTGTCCCTTGCTTCCTGTTACCATCAGCCTGAGAAGCACAGATTGGGAACCCCTACCCGAGATCCACCAGTTTTGACACCGACATTTGTGCTTTCATTGAGAGTTCCCCTGTGTCACTGCTGCAAGGCTTGATGGCGCCTTCAATCGTCAATAACACGGTCCAGGGCGAGCCTTTTCTCCCCGGACAAATCTTCGTGTTCGGAGGCTTCGCACTGCGGGCCAATTTGCTTGGCCATCTGGAGCAGATCGACAGCTACGCCCCTGGCCACCAGGTCAGGTTCGGAAACCTGAACTACACGGCCGATATCCGCGGAGACTTGATCTTTGACGGAATCTGGCCTGTGCCAGGAGCGCCGGACAATCACGATGAGCACGGCCTAGACCTGCTGTCGGACAATGCTCGGGATATCACCCCTGCAGCAGCCCCGGACCTAAATCCGGAGCAGACTGCATGGCCCAAGGACGGGTGGATGGACCCCGCCCCGCAGGCCGCACACTCACCGGCGATAGAGCCGAACCCAGGCCTCACCTCTAGGGACACCTGTGATTTCGGACCCCCGGACTCGTATCCGGTTATAGGTTCCAGTCCGCGCTCTCCCGAGCCCGTCGAGCCTGGTTGGGCTCCGGTTATGGAGTTTACCGCTGAGGATATCTTCCAGCACTCGCCCTTTGGCGACATGCTAAACTCGTTAAAGTCTCTCTCTTTGTCAGGAGGCTCTTGGCCGAACTATGTCCGGCTCGAGTGGGAAGCTAGCGACGAAGGGATTCGTTGCCCACCCACCACCCACTTCATAGCCACGGTCGATGATTTGACCGACGTGCTTGACTTAGACTCCGAAGACATCGACGGTTTGGACGATGATGTAGGAGAAAAACAGAAACCACCACCCACAAGGCGGTGGACAGCCACCTCTTCATATGACATATATATGGTGGACACTCCGAAAGAAACCAATGGCCATGAGGCAATGGAGGATAACCCCTCCAAGAAGAAAGCAAAGCATGGGCGTCGCCAGTGCTGCTCCAAGCCCTGCCATAGCAATACCGGCACCGGAGACAAAAACAATCCAGACGGTGCCGAAGATGAATACAACCCCGATCAGCCCGCCTTCGAGCAGGCTGAGCAGGAAGATGGGAAGGACAGCCCATATGAATAGGCTACGGACGGGTATCCGGAGGAGGACAACTACATGCCCCCTCCGAAGACGAGATTAGCCTCAGCGACGACGAGTTCGGCGTGCCTGAGGACCCCGTGGAGCAGGAGCGTTTCAAGCGCCGGCTTATTGCCACTGCGCGGAGCGTGAAGAAGAAGCAGCAGTAGCTTCAAGCTGATCAAGACCTACTCACAGACAGATGGACAGAAGTCCTGGCAGCTGAGCAATACGGACTCGAATGCCACATGGCTGACTAGCCACCTCGTGGCCGAGATAAAACAGCATATCAGCCCGAATACCAGCCCGCACCGCCGCGCCAGTTTACTATGGCTCGGGGCAATACTCAGGACCTGCGAGACAGATTGGAAAACAACGCAGGACAACCAAGATCGATCTACGGATCATGGGGGCGCGCTGCAGCACATGACGATGACCGTCATACCGGATACACTAACAGTAAATCCAGCCGGGCCGAACACAATCAACCAGACTTAGTCGGACTGCGTCGCGACATAGCCCGGCACAGAGGCGCCGCACACCCCCTCTGCTTCACTGATGAAGTGATGGATCATGAATTCCCGGAAGGTTTCAAACCCGTAAACATCGAATCATACGATGGCACAACAGACCCCGCAGTATGGATTGAAGACTTCCTTCTCCACATTCACATGGCCAGCGGAGACGATCTACACGTCATCAAGTATCTTCCCCTTAAGCTCAAAGGACCCGCCCGGCACTGGCTAAACAGTCTGCCCGCAAATTCCATTGCAGTTGGGCAAACCTGGAAGACGCATCCCTCGACAACTTCCAAGGCACATATGTGCGACCACCGGACACCGATGACTTGAGCCACATTACTCAACAGCCCGGAGAATCAGCCAGGAAATTCTAGACTCGGTTCCTAACTAAAAAGAACCAAATAGTTGACTGTCCGGACGCCGAGGCCCTGGCGGCCTTTAAGCATAATATCGGCGATGAGTGGCTCGCCCGACACCTCGGCCGGGAGAAACCCAAGTCCATGGCAGCTCTCACGACACTAATGACCCGCTTTTGCACGGGCGAGGATAGCTGGTTGGCTCGCAACAGCACTACGCCACATTCTGGCACTTCGGACGACCGTGACAATAACGGCAAGCCACGGTGCAACAGACACAAGCGATAGAACAACGGTGACAACATCGGAGACACGACGGTCAACACCGGATTCAGCGGATCCAAATCCGGTCAGCGGAAGAAGCCGTTCAAACGAAACAATCAGGGACCGTCTAGTCTGGACCGCATACTGGAACGCCCGTGCCAAATTCATGGCACCCCAGACAAGCCAGCCAATCACACTAATAGAGACTGTTGGGTGTTCAAACAGGCCGGTAAAATAAACGCCGAAAACAAGGACAAGGGGCTGCACAGCGACAATGACGAAGAGCCCCGGCATTCGAACACGGGGCGACAGAAGAAATTTCCCCCCAGGTGAAAACGGTCAACATGATCTACGCTACCCACATCCCCAGAAGAGAACGGAAGCGAGCACTACGGGACATCTATGCGATGGAGCCAGTCGCCCCCAAATTCAACCCATGGTCAGCTTGTCCGATCACCTTTGATCGCAGGGATCACCCTACTAGCATCTGTCACGGCGGCTCAGCCGCATTGGTCCTAGACCCAATCATTGACGGATTCCACCTCACGCGAGTCCTAATGGATGGCGGCAGCAGCCTGAACCTGCTTTATCAGGACACAGTACGCAAAATGGGCATCGACCCTTCAAGGATCAAGCCCACCAAAACCACCTTTAAAGGTGTAATTCCTGGAGTAGAGGCCCATTGTACGGGCTCTATAACATTGGAAGTGGTCTTCGGATCTCCGGATAACTTCCGAAGTGAAGATTTAATCTTCGATATCGTCCCTTTCCGCAGTGGTTACCACACACTGCTCGGACGAACTGCATTCGCTAGATTCAATGCGGTACCACACTATGCATACCTCAAGCTCAAGATGCCAGGCCCGCGCGGGATCATAACAGTCAATGGAAACATGGACCGCTCTCTCTGCACAGAAGAACATACTGCAGCCCTCGTGGTGGAAGTACAATGCGGCCACCTCCGACAAACCTCCAATCCGGCGATGACAACCTCGAGCACCATCAAGCGAGTCTGGAGCACCCCGCAACAGGATCACCAGGCACGCCAAGAGTGCGACTAGCAGTCCCGCCTCCGCTCAAGTCCCATCAAAGCAGCATTCATGCCACGCGTACACAATTACGCACTCAAAATACCATGGGCATAGGCAGAGGCGCAGCAGTGGCTCAGTCAACAGTGCGGTATCACCGCAACATACTTTCATAACCCCCCCCCCTTTTTTATCTTTTAGGACACTTCCTTAGTGCAAGCCTCTTCAGAAGAGCCGGATTGTCGGACTCACACAGGGGAGAAAACCAAGGAGGCAACAGGCTTTGCGCACAAAAGGAAATACCCAGGTGGAATCTATTCACGATCGTTATACCTATTTTATATACCTGTACGCGGTCTGCCCTTGGATAGGACATGTCAAATAGTCCTATTTATCTCTGCTTAATGCATTCATTGTAAACATACGCTTAAACGTATTATTCATCAATGGGAGATCATATGTAGCGTCAGCTTATTATTCCTATGTGCACATTTTTTCTATAAATGATTATTTACTATTGCATCCGTACACTTTGGTACGTCTATTTTGCCAGGGGCTTCTTATGGCGCCCCGCAATACGGCAAGCAAAGTCCGAACACTTTCAACAATGCACCACCCCGAACTTATAGCACTATATGCATCAGCTCCGAATCATGTCTTGGGTCTACAGTTGGGTTAGCCCGGCTCCCTTGTTTTGGTACCTTGCGTTTCGTTATATCGGCTAAGGTAGCGCAGGGAGAACTACTGTGATTGTGTCCCGGTTCTTCCGGACGAGCACCTCAGTAGAGAAAGCCGAAAACTGACCGGCATGATGTGGCGAGAGCTGGTCGCTGTTCGAGAGGTCCTAAAATCCTTAAAGATTTTTTCCGCTTTAGGCGAGGAATCGGCCTCGTCCGATTTAGGCGTATATAGCGCCCTAGTTCGGCCTTCCAAACTCTAGGGGCTTCGCCGAAATTTAAAATTGTAGGCTTCTATGGCTAAGTGAAGGTTATAAAGCCTCATAGTCCGATTACCTTGTTCGCAGCGCTGGATACCTCCTTAAGGGACCAAAAATTTGGATAAAGAGTATCCGGGTTTTTCCAGGAACACCCGGGTACTAGTTACGCGGGGGCGGAAGCCGACGACTGGCCTACTTTCAGAATTTATAAACAGCGCACAGAAGGTAATATTTTAAATCAAACAGCGCTACATAGCGCAAGTAACTTCGTCCTTATATTACAACAATGACAGAAGTACATTCACTCAAGGATTGTGTCCTTGGTACATTCATCGGCCACGAGACGAGCGCCCTTCATAATGCCATCATAATATTTCTCGAGACAGCGATGCGCCTTGCCCTCCGGCGGCCCGTCCTTCACCAGCTTCTCCGCATCCAGCTTGCCCCAATGCACCTTCGCACGGGCAAAGGCCCGGCGGGCACCCTCAATGCAAACAGATCGTTTGATCACTTCAAGCCACGGACAGGCATTCACCATCCGCTTGATCAGGCCAAAGTAGCTCGTGGGCAAGGGCTCACCGGGCCACATCCGGACTATGAAATCCTTCATAGCCACTTCGGCCGCCCTGTGGAGTTCAACCAACTATTTCAGTTGGTCGCTCAGAGGCGTTGGATGTTCGGCCCCAGCATACCGGGACCAGAACAGCTTCTCCTTCGCGCTCCCCTCCTCGGCATGGTAGAACTCCGCGGCGTCTGATACGCTGCATGGCAGATCTGCAAATGCCCCTGGAGAGCTCCAAATTTTGGTAAGTAAAAGAAACGCCTCCTCCACATGCTTGCTTTGCATAAAGAATTTCTTACCCGCCGCTATCTTTTTGGCCTCCTGGATTTCCTATTGTGCCTTCTGGGCCTCGGCCTTGGCGTCTTTTATACTAGCAAGGGCCTTCGCAAGCTCGGCCTCTTTCACCTTAAGCTCATGCTCCACGGACTCGAACTTCTTGCCGAGCTCCTGGAGCTCTTGCTGTACCTCACCCACTCTAGCATCTTGCTTTTTGCGCTCCTTGCGTTCCAAGGCCGCCTTGTCTTCGGCCTCGGACAGCGCTTTCTTCAGAGACGCCACTTCGGTGGTGGACCATGTTACAAAATCATGACACTTCATTGTTAGAATAACCAATTTTATTTATCCTTAATTATATGAGAGCGGGGAATCACTTACCTTTCTTCTGTTCGAGCTGCCTCTTCGTGAGGTCGAGCTCTTCCTGCGCCTGCTCCAGGTCCCATTTTAGTCCAGCGATCTCGGCTGTGCGGGCAGCAGCGGCAAGCAGCACAACCTGCTTATTTACATTCACACTTATTATTAGACTCCTGCGGATTATAATTGACCCTCCGTTTGGTTTTTCTTTCTGAACACCAAACAGAGTATCAGCGGCTACTACCTATCGGTTGGTATTCTCACGCATTTTTATTACTTACCTCAAAGCCTGTTAGGAGGCTGGTGCAAGCTTCGGTTAGTCTGCTCTTGGCGGACAAAACCTTCTGAATCACCGCACTCATAAGAGTACGGTGCTCTTCATCCATGGAAGCGCCTCGAAGCGCTACCAGCAGACAATCTGACGCCTCGGGCGTAGCGGAAGTCCTCGGCACAGACGACTCGCCCTCCCTAACGAGGGGCTGCCTGCCTGAGTCCGGAAACACTGGAGGTTCCGGAACAGTGTTCGGCTGAGACCCCGGCTTACTGTGGCTGTCATCAACATGATCCACGGGGATCTTGAACCCCGCGTGTCCGATGTCTGGAATGCCGCCTTGGGGTGCCTCTAGAGTCACCTCCCCCCGCTCTAAGAGCCTTTGGGACAACACCTCCGTGTCATCCGCAGGCTGAGGAGAAGTGGCCGTCGGGAGCGAGTTCATCGTTGAATCGCTCGAGGACCCATCCGAAGACGACACCTTGGGATGGACCCTAGCCGGACTATATACAAGTTCGGCGTTATAACAAAACTATGAAGCAAAATTACGATAGAGTGCGGATACTTACGATCGCACTAGGGGCTTCTCCCTCGGTAGCCACCCCTCCTCGCTATCAGCGGCGGTGGCGGAGTAGTCCGGAAGGGACACCTTTCCCTTCTTGGACGTCCCAGCCTCCCCTCTGGGGCGGCTTTCCTCTTTTTCTCCCCCCTAGTGTGGGCAGGCAGAGTTTCTTCTTGTTTTCCCCCGCCTTCGCGGGAGGAATCATCCTCGTCATTGTCGGACGACGAGGGTATGATGGCCTTGCGCCGGGGGCCTGTCCTGGCCCCCTGGCCCGCCTTCCCAGGCCCCTCGTCCTCTCCGGATGGGGCGGCCTCTTCTTCTTCTTCTTCCTCCCCTTCAGGGGAGGAGTGTGCCTCGTCATCTTCGAATGAGGCCGCCGGTACAACTTTACGCCGAAGACACTTCCTGGTCCCCAGGGCCTTCTTCTTGGCCTTCTTCCCCGGGGCCTTGTAGGGCACCGGAACTAGCATCTCCGTCAGGAGAGCATCGGCTGGACCTTTGGGCAGCAGAACCGGACAGTCAATCCGCTCCGCTGTCTTCACATAATCCTGATCAAATATGCACAATTACTTAAGACTCCCCCACAAATACATTGGGAAGAACTAAATCCGGTGATATTCAGAAAACTCACCGGACGAGGAGGTCGCGCGGCATGAAGCCCACGGTCCTCGGATATGGGAGGAGGTACTTCGGAGGCCTTGAACAGCGCCTTCCATGCGTCTTTGTGCTTCATGCCATAGAGCTTTCTAAGCGTCTGGTGTTCGGTCAGGACGAACTCCCACAGATTAAACACCCGCCTTTGGCACGGAAGAATCTGGCGAACGAGCATGACCTGGATCATGTTGACAAGCTTGATGTTCTTGTCCTTCATATTCTTGATGCAGTTTTGGAGTCCGGTCAGCTCCGCGGGTTCGCCCCAGGCCAGGCCCTTCTTTTCCCAGGAGGTGAGCCGCATGGGGGTTCAGGATCGGAATTTGGGGGCCGCCGCCCAGTTGGCGTTGCGCGGCTCGGTGATGTAGAACCATCCCGATTGCCACCCTTTCACGGTGTCCGCGAAGGAGCCATCAAGACAGGTGACATTATGGCATCTTGCCCACCATGGCCCCTCCACACTCCGCTTGCTGGCCGCTCACTATCTTCGGCTTCACGCAGAAGATTTGTAGCCACAAGCCAAAGTGAGTCAGGATGCGGAGGAAGGCCTCGCATACGATGATAAACGCCGAAATGTTGAGGACAAAGTTTTGGGCTAGATCATGGAAATATAGCCCATAGTAGAACATGAGCCCGCGGACGAAGGGATGAAGCGGAAATCCCAGTCCATGGACGAAGTGGGCGAGAAACACGACCCTCTCGTGGGGTCCCGGGGTTGGAATGACCTGCCCATCGTCCGGTAGCCGGTGCGCTATGTCTGCGGCCAAGTATCCGGCCGCCCGAAGATTCGCGATATGCTTCTCCTTCACGGTGGAAGCCACCCACTTGCCTCCTGCTCCGGACATGTTTAGCTGTGCGGAGAAGACTTGGACTAGGGCGCTAGAGCTCGAGGAGGCAAGGATGAGCAAAGGAGGAGGAAGGCGTGGGCGAAAATGGGGATCCTTTATCCCTTTATAGAGGCGACAAAAGCGGTGCGCCTCCTCACTAGCCCATTGAGAATCTCTTACTTCCCAAGCGCCACGATTGATGGCGCGGTGGTATTACCCATACCTGTATTGATGAGAATCCCGTGATAAGGGGACATGATCTCTTCTTTGACAAGACGTGTCAAGGAAACTGCCTCGCAATACGCATTGTGGCTGGCTGTGGGAAAACGGTTCGAATAATGACCCGACCGTAATGACATATCACGTCGTCTAAAAAAGTTGTCAGCTGAAATATCATTCTCTCTACGGCGGTATGTAAAGATCATTTTGCAGATCCGGACACGGTCTACGTGTTTGATAATTACTTTGGAGTATTCGGAGAAGGAACCCGCCTTGCAATGCTGAAGACAAGACTGTGTGTCGAACTCATCGTCATTGAAGCCTGGTTCAGGGGCTACTGAGGGAGTCCTGGATTAGGGGGTATCCGGACAGCTGGACTATATACATCATCCGGACTATTGGAGCGTGAAGATACAAGACTCAAGACTCCATCCCGTGTCCGGATGGGACTCTCCTTTGCGTGGAAGACAAGCTTGGCGATCCGGATATTGTGTTTCCTTCCTTGTAACTGACTCCGTGTAAACCCTAGCCCTCTCCGGTGTCTATATAAACCGGAGAGGTTGGTCCTTAGAAGGCCGATCACAATTACAATCATAATCATCATAGGCTAGCTTCTAGGGTTTAGCCTCTACGATCTCGTGGTAGATCTACTCTTGTACTACACATATCTTCAATATTAATCAAGCAGGAAGTAGGGTTTTACCTCCATCGAGAGGGCCCGAACCTGGGTAAACATTGTGTCCCTTGCTTCCTGTTACCATCAGCCTAAGATGCACAGATCGGGACCCCCTACCCGAGATCCGCCGGTTTTGACACCGACAGTCGTACTCTCCTCCGCGTGGGAAACAATTGTCGAGTCTTCCCTGCCTCCATGTTGTTCCCTTCCTAGGCCTCGCCGTCGTCCACCGCCCTGGTGCTCTCGGCGTGGCCTAGTCAACGTGGTCAACGACCGACATGCATCTGAAGTGGACTATATGTGGAGAGGCTGACTTCTAGGTCCATGGTCGTACGCAAGGAAATGTCTTCTTATTACGCACAAAATAATGATTCCTCCATCTGACATCTAGGACCCACCGAAAGGACCTCTGTATTTCGCGAAAAAAACGTTGCCGTCGCTGACAGCTTGGACCCACCAGCTATATCTTCGCACGCAAGGAAGTGCCTCCTTATTATGCACAAAAATGAATACTCCCCCTGCTAGCTGGGACCCAGTATAGTGGCAGGCTGACTTATGGGCCTACTAAGTTGACGGGGACGGAAGGCTTTGTCAACTTAGTCAATATGCACGATTCTAGCTCCAGTGACCGTACGATGTCCATCCAACGGCCGTAGTGCTTCTTCAACCTCTGGTCTTCTTGCTCCAGCCGCCCAAACCAGCATCGGTCGTGCCTCGTGCTCCTGCCTCCCGTGGCTGGCTGCGATGCGGTGGAGGCCTCACCGCCCCCTACTATTCCCACCGCTGGCCAGGTCCTGTGGCGACGGCAGCCTCACACCGCAGCCGAACCAGTAAACCCTTGAACTCCTCTCCGCGCGGGCTTCCACTGCCTCGTCTTTCCCGGCTCCGCGTCGTCCCCTTCCTAGGCCTCGCCGTCATCCACCGTTGTGGTGCTCTCCGCGCGGCGTGGTCAACATGGTCAAGGAACGACTTCCATCGAAAGAGTACTGTACATGAAGAGGCTGACAGCTGGGTCCACGGCGGCCGCAAGGAAGTGCCTCCTTATTACGCGCAAAATAATTATTCCTCGACCTGACAGCAGGGACCCACCGGATGGGCCACCATATTTCATGAAAATAGCATTCCCCCCTGACTGCTGGGACCCACCAGCACATCTTCGCACGCAAGGAAGTGCGTCCGAAAAAAAAAGGATTCGCCCCCTGACTGCTGGGACCCACCAGCTCCATCTTCGCACGCAAGGAAGTGCGTCCAGGCAAAAAAAAAAGAAAAACAATTCGCCCTTTGACTGCTGGGACCCACCATCTACCTCTTCGTACGCAAGGAAGTGCCTGACAGTCGAGACCCACCTGGTCGAAGCATACGTAGCGTTGTCATTCTGGTCGCAAACGTGTACGTACATACTGGTGGATGTAGAGGCGCACATGTGTCGTAGTAGAGGCTCGCACGTAGCATGTACACGTACGTATAGAGGCCAGTGTGCAAGAAAGAAAATATGGCCACGTATGTGTACATACGGGCAGGGTCTCGAACGCCTACTCGCGCATACGTACAGCCAGGGCTCGTGTACATGGTTGGGTCGGAATGAACAAACAGCGCCGTCGTCGTGTTCATGGGAAGCCAACCGGCTGGGTCAGAACGGAATGCGTCGTCGTGTTCTTCAAGAGGGCTTGGACAGAATAGGCAATGGAAACGAGGCCTGGCGTACCGCAGAACGGAGGAAACGGCCTTGTGTTCGACCGGCCACGTTCGAAAGGGGGTCCTATTCATCGGGAGGGGTCTGGCGTACCGCAAAACAGAGAAAACAGACCTCCTACGGTCAAAATGGGGGTCATGTTGATCAGGAGGGGTGTGGCGTACCGCAAAACAGACGAAACGGACTTGCGTTGAAGCGCTACGGTCGAAACGGGGGTCCTGTTCATCGGGAGGGTGTGGCGTACCAAAAAACGGGACTCCACGAGACACTGTTCATCTCCACCGTCGACCTCCTCCAGCCTCATGGGCTATTGTTCATCCACCGTCGACCTCCTTCAGCCTCCACGGGCTCCTGTTCATCCAGCCTCCACCACGCGCTACTCCACCGGCTATTGTTCGACCACCCCTCTCCACTGGCTACTGTTTAACCACCCCTCCATGGGCTACTGTTCATCCACCCCTCCACCAACTCCTGTTCATCCATCCCTCCATGGGGTCGTTCTGTTCATCCAGCCCTCCACGGGGTCGTTCTGTTCATCCAGCCCTCCACGGGGTCCTGTTCATCTAGCCCCAACCAGCTCGATCGATCGGGGTCCTGTTCATCCAGAGGCAATGCCACGGGGTCCTATTCA
>NC_041385.1:10740889-10743722 GCF_002162155.2 Triticum dicoccoides
ATCCAGAGGCAGCATCGATCAGCTTCAGTTAGCAGCAGTAGCGAAGGAATCGCTCGATCAGGTTCAGTTAACAGCCATCGATCGATCGCTCGGGTTCAGTAACGCGTAGCCTGCAGTGCAATCGCTCGGGTTTAGTTAGAGCCCAACGCCTCGCTCGGGTTCAGTTAGAGCCAACACCTCGCACACACGCGCGTACGTGTACGAGAGAAACGCGCATCGCCCGGCCCCCGACCACCCACCGTAACAGGGAACTCCCCAAAATTTTCCTCGCCCTCGCTTCTACCACGGTTTTCTCCGTCATGGACGGCCCAAAGAATGTCATGCAGTTGCGTCTCCGGCTCGCCCAGGACGAAAAGCCCATTTTCTGTCATGATTTTTTGTCATAGAAGTAGGAGCCACCACATCTATGATGATACCAGGTTTTGTCACAATTATCGTCATAGAAGTGTCATAAGTATGACAGAAAAAAATTCGTTCGGCCCAAAATGTCACGGATGTGTCTTTTTTTGTAGTGATATGTTTGAATTATTAGTGTGGAGAAAATAAGCTTTATACGATCTTGTGATATGGAAGCAATAAAAGCGACGGACTGCATAATAAGGGTTCATATCACAAGTGGCAATATAAAGTGACATTCTTTTGCATTAAGATTTCATGCATCCAACCATAAAAGTACATGACAACCTCTGCTTCCCTCTGCGAAGGGCCTATCTTTTATTTTTGTCTTATACGTTCATACAAGGGTCATGGTGATTTTCACCTTTCCTTTTTACATTTTATCCTTTGGCAAGCACATTGTGTTGGAAAGGTCTTGATATATATATTCAATTGGATGTAAGTTAGCATTAACTATTATTGTTGACATTACCCTTGGGGTAAAAGGTTGGGAGGCAACACTATAAGCCCCTATCTTTCTCTGTGTCCGATTAAAACTTCATACCCATAAGTATTGCGTGAGTGTTAGCAATTGTCAAAGACTAAATGATAGTTGAGTATGTGGACTTGCTGAAAAGCTCTTATATTGACTCTTTTTGATGTGATGATAAATTACAATTGCTTCAATGACCGAGATTATAGTTTGTTAGTTTTCAATGAAGTTTCTGATCCATACTTGACATTGTGAATAGATTGTCACTTTAGTATAAGAAATCATATGACAATATTTATATATGTTGCTGTTATAAGAATGATCATGATGCCCTCATGTCCGTATTTTATTTTATCGACACCTCTATCTCTAAACATGTGGACATATTTTCCTATATTGGCTTCCGCTTAAGAACAAGCGAGGTCTAAGCTTTGGGGAGTTGATACGTCCATTTTGCATCATGCTTTTATATCGATATTTATTGCATTATGGGCTGTTATTACACGTTATGTCACAATACTTATGCCTATTCTCTCTTATTTTACAAGGTTTACATGAAGAGGGAGAATGCCGGCAGCTGGAATTCTGGGCTAGAAAAGGAGCAAATATTAGAGACCTATTCTGCACAACTCCAAAAGTCCTGAAACTCCACGAAAGTTATTTTTGAAATTAATAAAAAATAATGGGCGAAGAAAGTACCAGAGGGGGCCCACGCCCTGGCCACGAGGGTGGGGGGCGCCCTACCCCCCTGGGCGCGCCCCCCTGCCTCATGGGCCCCTTGGCAGTCCTCCGGTGGCCATCTTCTGCTATATGAAGTCTTTTACCCTGGAAAAAATCATAAGCAAGCTTTCGGGACGAAACACCGCCGCCACGAGGCGGAACCAATCTAGGGCTCCGGCGGAGCTGTTCTGTCGGGGAAACATCCCTCAGGGAGGGGGAAATCATCACCATCGTCATCACCATCGATCCTCTCATCGGGAGGGGGTCAATCTCCATCAACATCTTCACCAGCACCATCTCCTCTCAAACCCTAGTTCATCTCTTGTATTCAATCTTTGTCCTAAAACCTCAGATTGGTACCTGTAGGTTGCTAGTAGTGTTGATTACACCTTGTAGTTGATGCTAGTTGGTTTATTCGGTGGAAGAACATATGTTCAGATCCTATATGAATATTAATACCCCTCTGATTATGAACATGAATATGATTTGTGAGTAGTTATGTTTGTTCCTGAGGACATGGGAGAAGTCTTGCTATAAGTAGTCATGTGAATTTGGTATTCGTTCGATATTTTGATGAGATGTATGTTGTCTCTCCTCTAGTGGTGTTATGTGAACGTCGACTACATGACACTTCACCATTGTTTGGGCCTAGAGGAAGGCATTGGGAAGTAATAAATAGATGATGGGTTGCTAGAGTGACAGAAGCTTAAACCTTAGTTTATGAGTTGCTTCGTAAGGGGCTGATTTGGATCCACATGTTTCATGCTATGGTTATGTTTACCTTAATACTTCTTTTGTAGTCGCGGATGCTTGCAATAAGGGTTAATCATAAGTGGGATGCTTGTCCAAGAAAGGGCAGTACCCAAGCACCGGTCCACCCACATATCAAATTATCAAAGTAACGAACGCGAATCATATGAGCGTGATGAAAACTAGCTTGACGATAATTTCCATGTGTCATCGGGAGCATTTTCCTTCATATAAGAGTTTGTCCAGGCTTGTCCTTTGCTACAAAAAGTATTGGGCCACCTTGCTGCACCTTATTTACTTTTGTTACTTGTTACCCGTTATGAATTACCTTATCACAAAACTATCTGTTACCGATAATTTCAGTGCTTGTAGAGAATATCTTACTGAAAACCGCTTGTCATTTCCTTCTGCTCCTCGTTGGGTTTGACACTCTTACTTATCGAAAGGGCTACGATAGATCCCCTACACTTGTGGGTCATCAGAGACACCCCCCCC
>NC_041385.1:10743982-10752688 GCF_002162155.2 Triticum dicoccoides
CATTCTCCAGTTGGTCAGTATGCTGGCACAACTCTTGTAGGACGATAACCCACTATTTCCAATATCATCTTTTGTGCTAAGTCCTTGTTGTTTCGTTGTCATTCTCTATTTCTTGAGTCTTCGGGTCCTCTTTCAGTTTGTTACTGTTTATGTTTAGATTTTTGTTTCATTCTTCAGTCCATCAGTTGTTTACTTATTCCTTTTGTCTTCAGTATTTTTGTGTGTTATAATTTTCTCTTATTTAGATAATCTTTGTGTATTATCATTGGCTTAATATATAGTTTTAAGAAATTTTTTGTGTATTCTTCCATGTTTACTTATTTAGTTTGAAGTTTTTATTCTTTCTTTTATGCGGGGGTGTTTAAGATTTTATTCATCTTCAGTAATCTCTGTGTATTACGATTGTTCATATTTTAGCATCTTCAGTTTTGTTTAGTATTCTCATTTATCAGTTCATTAGCATGCAGCCCCTCGGTATGAATGCATCAGTTAGTTATATATACATTATGTGTTTAGTCTCTCGCTCATTCAGTGTCCTTCCTCTCCCAAGTTCTTTGTATGTCTGTCTTACTAAGCCACATTATCTTGCGTGAACTAATCTTGTATTATTATTAATTAAGCCGTATCAGTCGTCAATGCATTCGTTTCTAGTCGATCAGTTCAGTCATGTTTCTACGAACACATAAATATGCTATGGGCCATGGGCCATGGAGACCATGCACAGTGGTTCATCTAGTTGTAGTTGCTTGTAAATCATATTTGTCTTCCCATTTTTATTTCTTTGTCTTTCATCCGTTTAAACTCTTTAGTTCTTCACCTTTTTCTTTCATTTTTCATTTTTACCTTAAGCTTGTCATTCTTCTTGTATTTCCGACAAACTATGGTATACTTTCTGCATCAATTTTTTAAAGACCGTCACATAATAGAGTAGATAGATTACTCCTAATCTGGCCGTCATATGAAGCCACCTTCATGGCTTATATCAGTACAGAGTTCACGGGTGCAAATGAAATGCTTTGGAGCTACTCCTCCTATCAAAATATAAGACGTTCTAACATTTTTTTAGAATCAAGTGCATATAGACATGTTTTAGTATTTTTGTTCACTCATTTTAGTATGTATATAGTCTTTTCTTTGGTTTTTTGCGAAAAAACTATATGTAGTCCATATTAAAATATTCAAAATATCTTATATTCATGAATGGAGTAAATATTAAAAATATCTTATATTCATGAATGGAGTAGTACATAACTGTCACATAAGGCATATAACTTTTTGTTTGATGGAACATAATGCATATAACCTGGTGGGAGAAGTATGCAACACTCTGTTAATAATCAAACATATAAGCAGCATACATTTAGGTTCACTTGTTACACAAATGATCTTATATGCAAGAGTCACAAAATACGCCTTCCACAGTTGGAAATTACTTCAACTGCTGACCTAAGATTTAAGTGACTACTCCATCACCATCAAAATCCATCATCTCTCAAGCTAAAGTAAACCAAATTAAACCCTACACATTACTAAGATCACTAGAAGACTAAACTTGTGGAATCATTTAGGATGAGGTCTTGTCAATACGAATGCGGAGCCAAACCATCCTGGACCTGGACGGCCCATCCCAAGCAAGCATCTTGGGCGGCACCGCCAAGAAGGTCATCAGCTCCTCCACGACGAGGACGTCGGGCTCCTTGGTGCTCGTCACCTCGATTTCAGCCCTGACAGTGTTGACCCTGCCGTTAACCGCCGACGGCGGCCCATTCACCCACACCTTGGCCGTGTAGTGCGGCGGCGGGGAGGCCCCCGCCCTGATGCACACAACCGACACAGCGATAGGTGCGCTTGGACCGAGAGCGCCGCCGACCACGAGGAACACACGCTCGTCCTCCTCCGCGAACAGCAGGCGCCGCGGCTCCGACACCGGCACCTGCAGCTGAAGAACCTTGCCATACTGGATCGTTTGCACGGGCATGGGGTGGACATCGGTGAGGTGGTGGGGGAGCGTCTGCGGCGGGCCTTCAAAGCCGCAGCCGGGAACGGGGCACTTGCAAGGCGCGAACGGGCACGCGTCCTGGTGGTCTTGGAGCTTGTGGTAGGTGATGAAGAGCCCGCAGCCGTCGTGTGCGCACTCTACCGTGGCCGCGGAGACCACGGCGTCCATCGCCGTGTTATGGACGTCGAAACCACCGCCACGTTCGCACTTCTGACACTGCCGCTCATTACCGGGGCGCTCGCCGCGGCAGTCGCCGCATGCCAGGTGCCCAGCATTACACTGCACAAATTAACCGAACAACACCGCGTCAAGAAACCCGCGCCTCCCTTCCTCGGTCGGTCCGGTGAAGGGAACAAATAGAGGAAAGAATCGACGGGGACGGGATATGGTCGAACCTTACCTGGTGGACGGGCGGCTTCAAGGGGCGGGAGCAGAAGTGGCACTGCAGAACGGTGAGGCCCAGATGGGCCTCCTTGGTCGGGGCCTGTATCGCCGGCACGATCTCGCCCGCCTCGTGCATGAGCACGACCATCTCTTGCTTCACCGGGGCCGGCCTGGCCAGCACCAGATCCAGCCTCCGCTTCTTGGCGCTCTGGCCGCCGCCCGTCTCCATCGCCGACGGCGAGCCCCTGACCCTTTCCGACGAGCTACCACTAGCAGCCTGCATGCTCAACCACTCTGCCTGTCTTAAGTGTGAAATGCTCGGCTCGCGAGGTGGAAGAGAAGACTGGGAAAAGCAGCAAGCGCGGCGGGTGAATTAATAATGCCCCCGTTAACAGGCCGATTGATTTGACAGTGGTAAAAAAAAAGGATGCGGCGTGCTTGACGTTGCAGCAAGCCAAAGCCGTAGCCGTACAGTGACCGCAGTATCGCACAGTCCAGCTAGCCGGTTCCTTACTAGGCAAGTTAAAAGTACAGCGTCAAGTCCTCGCCTACTACCTCCGCTCCTCGTTATATTTTATGCTAAATTTTAACCATAGATTTAACTAACATCATCAAAAATTATATCACTAGAAACTATGTTCAAATACGAATTGAGTGATATAATTTTTTGTCACATGCATTAACATTTTATTAGTTAAATATTTGATCAAAATTTGATACAAAATACAAAAAAGATCAATAAACAAGGAAGGAGGTAGTACGAGTTACGGCTGCAAGTTGATGTCAAGACCGTAGGGCAAATTCATCCTTTTTATTGCCATGACAAATGTACATAACAACCATGGCAAATTTTCTTTCCACATTTCATGGAAAAAATTCTATGGACCATGCCAAATTATTTTATTGCCATGTCAAATTCGTCATGGCAAAAAGTAGTGTATAAAATTTCTCCATGGCAAATTGATCCTTTCTATTACCATGGAAAGTTCATGGCATTTTTAGTGTATGGAGCATGGCAAATTTTTGAATCAATTTCATTTTTTATTTAAACATTGGCAAAAAGAAATATTTGTAGCACGACAATCTTTGTGTGTGTTATTTTTTCATATATGGAAAATTTCTCATACAAACACATGGAAATTTAAATTAAAATACCATGGAATTTTTATTATTGAATCTGCCATGGCAATATTTCAATCAAACCTCTACTTTACACTTTTCTTCATTCTATATTTTTTACATGGTAATTTTTGCCATGTCATTTTGTTGAACGCAATTCTTTTCCATGTCAATTCTAGGAATTGCCATGTGATCTTAATCAGTGTTGTTGTTAGAATATTTCTTTTTCTATGGATTGGATATTTTTTTGGCTGGCCACATAAAAATATTCCCTAGTGAATTTTGGCTCAATTTTTGTCTAATTTTTTTCCTTAGGTAACTAGCCAGAAAACTGGGTAGTATAGACCAGTGCTCAAACTCTCCATTTCTCTCGTAGCTATTCAAAATGAGGTAAAGTTTTATTTGGAACTTTTTTTGCAAGATAAATTAGCATTGATCAAAATATGGGTCATTGCAATTTCTGTTGGATTTTTCATGCTACCTTTCATTGCAATTTCTGCTGAGTTCAACGGTTGGATTGGAATACTAACAGATATATTTTTCCTTCTTTTCCAATTACTTCTAGACCTTCAATGCAGGGCGTGCCGGTCACCGGCTGAAGTTGCAGGACGACGGTTCCCGAGGCGCGACGGGACATGGCATTGCCATAGCTGCACCGCGCAGCCGTAGCCTCTGATGGGGGACTGTGTACGTACGACTTTGACGCTGCGTTGAGTACGGTAGAATTGTTTATCCAACAGCAGAACCAGCTGGACTATAAAGAAATTGTTGCAGCGCCAAACGTCTCTAGCCTTGTTGGATAGTTACCAAAAGAAGTTACTATTATACTGCTAAAATAGTTACTAGGACTATCCTGAAAAAAAAAGTTAGAACTGAGACAAACTTGCTTGGACGGCCAGGATACGGTTGCTATGTTTCACAACCTTACATCAAGTAATAAGTTAAGCTTAGTTGGCCAAAGTATTAGTTTAGCTTCACTGCCTATGGCAACATGACCAAAGTTCACTGTACTATTTCAAACCTAAAAAAATTCCCGTATCACTTCGGTCAGTTGGATGCTTCCCAGTCATCCAGATGTCCCCGACACGATGACGGCAAGCTGCACTGGGAAACGGCAAAATGAAGCGCAATAAATGTGGCGTGGCGTGCTTGCCTGGCCCTTGGGCAGTAAAGAAGGCATTGGAGCAGTCGGGGAAAGAGATTCGCTGAACAGAGTAAATCTGTGGATTTACGGCCCAGTTCAAAGCACAAATAGTACACAACAGGAGAATAAAAGGCAAGTATGCAGAAAGGCCTCGATTGTACAACAAGTAATACGGGAGAATAAACGGTCTTCCTTTATTTTGTTTTATAAACCCCATTATGTGCTAGTATAGTAAAAATGCAAACACATAATGGGGGTTTGTAAAACAAAATAAAGGAAGAATGTTTCATTAAAACCTACAAGTATGCAGAAATGCCTTGATTGTACAACAAGTGCACTGGGAAAAAATTGGTTGGAGTAGATGATCCGTTTCGTGTGAAACTAGAAGCTATGCACAGTCATGAAATCGTAAAAGAGTGTCCAGAATTTTGTTCAAGCGCGATAAATATCTTGTAATACCTATTAACAAAAAAAGTTTCTCCGCTTTATTACATATAAAGTAACCACTAGACCATGATGACGCGCGTTGCTGCGCCCGCCCATGTTACGACAGAATGATAAAATATCATGTAAACTTTTGAAAATGTAAAACATATGAATTAAATTTGCATGACGTAACACACATATTTTATATGACATAGTAATTATGTCATGTGGAGTAGAATTGGCTAGGTGACTGCTCAGGTTTTTTAAATAAATAGTGCATATAAAAAAGGAATACAAGAATAGCTTTTTTTAGAAGGAATATAAGAATAGCTGGGTGGCGCTGATATGCGGACACACGCATCTACGTTTTTTAGGCTACACACGCAGCTATGTACGTATGTGTTTTACACTTTGTTCGCTGAAACCAGTTCACAGGCCCAATAAACAATCGAAACCCAATAAACAACAGGTGGCGTAGATGGTTCTGCGGAGCAGTAGCCCAAACAAAGGTACAGGCGACATGATCGCGATCCTATGGCTAGCAACGCCAAAACGCTGTGGAGCCTCGTAGGTCTCTCAGTTTTACTGTTTTGTAATTATCGAGCTACCAATACAAACACGCCAACGCAACATACACCCAAGACATGATACAAATACGCTGAAACAGCCTCACTACCCCATATAACTCCAAGCCAATAAATAGGTGAACAATACTCCATCACTATGGAGTGTCAGGGCACACAACCATGGACATGACATCACAGTGAGATGAAGCCTTGCCCGAGGTGGCGCTTTTAAGAAGGGAACGACAACGAAGCACCACCACCTCCCAATCCGAAGACCAGGGTTTCCCCGGAGGACCACAATGAACAGTGAGTACCCATGACGAGGCCTATAAGAAGGGGACGACACGAGAACACCGCCCCACCGACTTGACAAGTCAAAACGGTTTTTCACTCCGACCAGCACTCACCGTCACCAAATTGAGCTATGGCCTACCGCACCACGCCACCGAACGTCACACCCTAGCCACCACGCCGCCCACACGACCGTAGTCGCCAAACAAGGGCTAAGCTGCATGCTCCGCCCCTAGCGCCACGGCTCCCACCACCAAGGTCGCCGCCCCCGACATCCGTGGCACCAACTCCATCCCTGCCACAGGCTCATAACCAAGATGGCAGAAGAGACGGGCGGGAAGGCACCTCCTTCCACACCCCTGAATAGCTGCCAGGTCCACGCTTGGCCAGAGCTGGCCTGCACCGCCCCACCTTGCCCCACCCGGGCAAAGCCGAGCTCATCGATGGCACGCCACCACTAGACCGGAGGCAAGGACGATGACGTCATGCCCCCCCCCCCACCCCTTGACGACGGATCATCCCTCAATGGTGGATAGAGCTGGGAAATGTCCAACCCTTCAGTGCCCCTGTACAACCCTGTACAAACACAACTTTGTAATTGAGTGGAGACCACCACACGAGTCGCTCACCAATAGACTAACGCTGGAGCATGCACTAGGATGCAAACCAACCTGGAGCACCACCATGGGCTACCACCACGCCATCACAGCCCACATCCACGCCAGGGACCCGAAGGGCCGCTGCCACCATCCAGCACCGCACGTTGGCCACAAGTGGTCAAATCCGGACGGCTCTGACCAAACCGGCGCCCATCACGCGCGCTGCAGTGGATCTGACGTGCCTCCTAGCCGAAGAATAGAAGAGGGAGAGGCCGACACACATTTTTTCACTCCATTGTGTGAATTTTTCTATCCGACATATGACACTACTAGGAAAATGCTAATTAGTGGCGCACCTGTTTTGGCCATTAATGGCGCACTACAGGTGCGCCACTATCATCACGCCACTAGTAATTTTTAGTAATGGCGCACCTATAGTGCGCCTAGAGGTGTGCCATTACTATCTGACTTAGTAATGGTACATTACATAGAAGTGTGCCATTACTAACAAAAAAATTAATCTTTTTTTAGAAATTTTTGTTCAAAAATTTGTTCATTTTTTTCGGGTTTTTTCTTAATCTCGGGTCACTATGGCTTAATCTCGGGTCAATATGCTTAATCTCAAATCAAATCGCACTCTATGGTCAAACTTTCCAAAAGATCATCCATCCTCACACTACTCCAGCCCAAGCACGCTTAACTTCAGAGTTCTATCCAACCCTAGCACCAGCTAACTTAACAGGCACTTGTTGATATATCTAGTATATCAATCCTATTAAACCTTGTTGATGTCTAGGACTTTGTTCATGTTCATGAGTGTGCTGAAATTTTGAAAAAATATTTCAAACTTCCGTTCATATTACGTATCATATTTTGAACATTTTTTCCAGAAAAAAAATATGGGCTGGAATTTTTTCCCTGTTACTAGTGGCGCACCTAGCAAATGGTGCGCCACTACTAAGTTTGATTTTTTTTTCCATTTTCCCCCTCTATATCTTAAAAGCCCCGTTTCTTTCATTTTGTTAGGTTTTTGGGGATTCTAAAAATCTTCAACGAGGTTCCCCCCGTTGAATTCGGATGTAACTTTTTGAGTAGATGATTTTTCATATAAAAAACTTTTTAATTTGAGTTCATATGCAAAAGTTATGCCTATTTTACAAATTCCAGAGAGATTTTGCAAATAAAGTCGAAATTCATATTTGTAAATTTTCCCAACAAGTAGACCACATATCACATGGCAAACTTATTTTTTTGACATTTCCATCATTTTCTTTTATTTTTTTAAAATTAAAAAGGCGGTCCAGGGGGTGCATTCGGTGGAATTTTTGGTCAAAGTTAGAATGGCGCACCGTGGGTGTGGTGCGCCATTACTAGTTTTGGAAAAAAATTGTTAGTAGTGGCGCACCGTGGATGTGGCGCACCTATACATGGGGCGCCACTGCTATATAGCAGTGGTGCGCCATTAATGTCCATATTGGCTATAGCCCTTTTCCTAATAGTGTGATCATCGTCGTGGATTGTTCATTGCATTCATTTTCAAGTAATCACTTATAACATTATAGATGTGTCATTCTTCCACCTATAGTATTAACTCTCTAAGGGAAACTCCAATGCGGTACATCAAAACAGACACCACCAAACGTTTGCAGACACGTTTTGACGTGTCCCCTGATAGTGGAACGGAAGACAGACATCCAACCGTATCCACCAAATGTTCGCTCTTTTTCAAATGAAGAGAGAATAGAAAAAGGAGAAAGAGAAAAGATGGGTTTGGTGCGGTTTGAGACTGAGTTGATGTGTCTGTAGCGTGTTTGGACTCCCACAAACCATTTCTATGTTTGGTTCCGGTTTATGGAATTTCGAACATCCGGATAAGTTCATAGAACATTTGGTGGATATCATTGGATGGTAAAGTGTCCAGACACGCCGGTTCAGATATTTGGGGACGATTTGAAGCATGACATTAGAGTCGACCTAAAGAGCGTGAATGATGAATTTGCGGCTTCGTGTCGATGTACATTACAACTTTTTAAATTCTCCTCTTTTTGTATTTTTTTCTCAAGCTTAAAATATTCAGCCCCCCCCCCCCCTCCCCCCCTCCGAATAATCAGTTTTGTTAGTAACAAGATGAATCTCTTATGTCTCGCTATTGGATGTCCATTTCAAATCTAGTTCCAG
>NC_041385.1:10753156-10824567 GCF_002162155.2 Triticum dicoccoides
TGCATACTCAAAATAATAAACATCAAAAGAGTCGATGGAAATGCTTATTCAAAATAGACGAATTCGGATTAACAAGAATTTTTTTAGTAAGACTTGATGATTTCTCTTCTTTTTTTGGTGTATTTTTCACTCAAGTTTTTAACTATGTAGCTACTTGGAACAGGTGGGCCTGAAATAACAATAACAAGACAACATTATCAGAGAGTCGAAAGTGCATTTTTAACAGGACGACATTGCCTTCATATTCATGAACAGCTAGACAGCACACTAATTTAGGCAGTATATGCTAACGTCATGGCTGGATCACCAAAATATTCATGAACTACTACTATTGATCACCAAAATAATTATTTGTTCGAACACTAAACCTACATCTTCGGTCATTAGATTTGGATTTGGGTCGGGCGAAGAGTGTTAAATCTTGTCAATGCGGACATTGAGAGGCACGGAGTTGGACACCCCAGCAGCCCCAACCCGATAATACGTCGGCGGCACGGTCAAGAAGGACGCGGCGGCCACCGCGCCGGGCGACGTGCTGCTCGTCACCTTGGTTTTCACCACGACAAGGTCCTGGCTGGGCGGCATGATCGACCACATCTTGCACGAGTACTGTGGCCGCAGGACGTCCCTGGCACGGACGCACACGATAGACACCGCGGTGGCCGCGCCGAGCGCGCCCACGGAGAGGAGGAACGCGCGGCCGTCGTCTCCGCCGATGAGCAGCCGCCTTGACGGCTCCGACGCCGGCACCAGGAGCCGGAAGCCCTCGCCGTACTGGAACTTGTGCGCCGGCATTGAGTGCCGGACGAAGAGATGGACGAGGAGCGCCCGCGGCGGGGCGGCGAAGCCGCAGCCGGGCTCCGGTGGTCGATGAGCTCGTGGTAGGCGACGTAGGTCCGGCAGCCGTCGTGGGGGCACTCGACCCTGGCCGCGGAGACGACGGCGTCCATGGCCGTGCTGCGGACGTCGAAGCCGCCCCCGTGCTCGCACCTCCGGCACGGCTCGGCTCGGCAGCCGCCGCAGGCCACGTGCCCGCCCTTGCACTGCACAGACCGGAGAAATTTGTACGAACGGGCTGATGATCGATCGAGTCTCGAGACGAAATGTACTATTACCAGGAGAAAGGAACCTGCAAGACGGGAGGCTTGAGGGGGAGGGTGCAGAGGGGGCACCGGAGCACGCGCACGTCCATCTTTACGGCTCGCCAGGCGCCTGCCGCCGGCATGACGACCAAGCTGGAGCGGCCACTTCCTGCTTCTCCGGCTTCGGTTGCTTCGTGCACAGCTAGTTTGTCCAACGTCGCCGGCGAACCCCTGTCCGGTGCCCGTCCAGCAGAGCAAGCAGCAACCTGCCGCATCCTCATGAACCACTGACACAGACGCAACGGCAGGATGGAGGAGGATGCACACCGAAAAAGAAGAAGAAGAAGAAGAAGAAGAGAATCTTTTGGTTTGAGGTCCAAATCACAGGGGCTGTGGAAGGAAGAACCTAGGAAAAATGACCACAGTAAAATAAACGGCTGAGTTAATGCTTTGTTGATTGATTGACAGTGGTCACTGGTGTGTGTAAGATTGTGGCGTGCGTCCCTTGCACTGACGGAGTGACAAGGGGTTAAGGGAAATTACATCTTTGTACATGTGCATTTCTTTACATGTTTTTAACATAATTGCTAAATCACATCTAGATGACATTTAGTTATCTCACATCTAAGCTTAAAACCTCAGTCGCGCAATGCTGATCGCGACGCGTGTGTCTGTGGAGCGCATACCCCTGAAATGTATCCGGTGCCCCTGTACTTGTGGTGCTACCGGTGCACCGGATACTATAGAATATATTTTTTAAATCTAAAAAAAATCTAGCACGTTAACGCAACATCAATGTATGATATCATAAAATTTCGTACAAAAATATGAAATATTTTTTGAGATACAAAAACAAATCTGACAAGTGTGATATTGGGCCAAATCAAAAGCCCAAATTATGTTATATACTATTTAATGTTAAATTTGTCATTTTTGTTTTTCGAGTTATGGTTTGAATTTTGACTTGAAATTTTGTGACAACCTACATTGATGTTATGTGAGTGTGCTGATTCTTTCTATATTTTTTCTAGAAAAGGAGGATGACCCCCGGCCTCTGCATCTGAGCGATGCATATGGCCACTTTATTAATTATTCTCACAAGATATTATAAAGCCAAACAACAGCAAGACTAAAGCCATCAGCTAAGCAACAACTGTTGCTACACCTATCCAATTGATGACGGGGCGCAAATAGTCTGGGCCTAATACCAAACAGACATCACAGCCAAACCTAAACATCTAAGACCTGAGGTCCTAACCAGGACGCCTGGCGGGTATGGGGCACCTACCAGTCCGGCGCACTCCTCAATCAGGACGCCTGCCGGGTATGAGGCCGCGGCAGTCACCTGCCACCAATCCATCTTCAGAGTTGTACTGTTGCATGTATCGTGCCAGGTCTCTCTGCCATCGACGCCATCACGATGCCCGACAGCGTCGTCCTCCTGCGCGAGTCCATCCTCCCACATCGAACTCCGAATCTGCATTGCGCCATGCCGTCAAGATCCGTCGCCATCAGTGTGTAGGATGAAAGCACAATGTGAGTTTGGTGCACTGGTAGCACCACAAGCTCCGGTGCACCAGATATTTTCCCGCGTACCCCCTCTCCAGATCGTTCACACGGTGGGCCAACCCATATTTCGGGATTTAGAAGCACTGGCTAACCGGGTTTTTTTCTGGATTCTTTTTCTTTTCTCCTTTTTCTTCTTTACCTTTTCACTTTTTTGTGAATATTCTTTTAAAATTCGTGAATGATTTTTTTGTTCATCGAATTCAATTTTTTAATAGGATTTAAAAATGTTAATCAAATTAAAAATTTCTTCATCAAATTTTAAATTTGCTCTTTCAATTTCAAAAAATGTTCATCAAATTTAAAATTTATTCACACATTTAAAAATATCTCGAATATAATTTTTTTTCCAAGTTCGAAAAAAGTTCATCCAATTCAAAATTTATTTATCAAATATAAAAAATATTGGCCGTCATTAAAAAATGCTCATAGAAATTGTTCATCATCAACAACAAAGCCTTTAGTCCCAAACAAGTTGGGGTAGGCTAGAGGTTAAATCCATAAAATTTCGCAACAAACTCATGGTTCTACCATATGGACAGAAAGCTTCAACACACTCCTCTCCGTGGTTAGTTCTCTGATGCTGAGAGGGTTACGCTCCAACATTAGTCTCTCGTGTTTCATCTTCATAAGAGTGGCTAAGTTTTGATGTTGGCTCGTCAAGCCTATTACAACATTCCTCCATTACCGGAGCTTGGGACTGGCTATGTTGAGACAACATAGACGAAGTACAAAAAATGTTCATCAAAATAAAAAATCATTAAAATTGAAAAAACTCATTCTTTTGAGATTGTGAACATTTTGAATTCAATAAATATCTTTTAAATTCTGTGAACATTTTTCTGAATCCGTGATGTTTTTGGAAGTCATAACTTTTTCTGAAATCTCGAAAAACAAATAGGGTCACCTCGCCCCCACATGGGCCGGCTCAGAAGGGCGCGCAGGGGAGGGGTGCACACACGGCCGATTCCCGCACGCGGGTTGCCAAATAGGATTTTTCTAATGCCTCCCGTGCGAGGCGTTTTTCAAATATCGACCCGCCTCGCAACTTTGGGGTTTTTCTTTCCTTTTTTCGTTTGTTTTTTATTTTGTTTCTTTCTTTTTTTCATTTTATTTTTAAGATTTGTGAATATGTTTTTTTGAATATTTTTAAATAATTTGGAAACAAAAATTTAGTTTTTGTGAACACCTTCTAAATTCGTGCAAATTCTTCTGTACATGATTGCTAAATCACATCTAGATAATTTTTAACAATGACTCATCTAAGTTGTGTGACTAGGACGTACGGTCTGGAAACATGAACGGTAAAAAGAAAAGATCAGAGAGTGGGTGATCGAATTCATACGTGATTACATGCATATAAATGTAACCCATGTGAATTTTCAGCATCAACCATACCACTGAAAATGAGCTTTTTTACAATACAAAGTTTTATAGTATAGAAAAGTAATAATAATAAAGCGCAAACATACAATTCGGAGCCCGAGGTCATCTACACCGTATGAACAGTAAAATTAAAACAAATACTAGCGAAGTTCAACAATTTTCGAATTTTTTTTGGAGTGAAAGATGCTTGACGGCGTAATGTCCGCGCCAAGTTTCAGCGCATTCGAACATCTAAGTAGCTCTCAGCGGAAAAAACAAAATCAAGTCAAAACAGTGAGCTTTTTCACAGACCTGAAATTTGTCTTTTTTGCTGAGAGCTACTCATATCTCCAAATGCTCTGATATTTGGCATGAACATTATGCAGTCAATCATCTTTCATCACAAAAACATGCGGAATTTTTTTAAAAAAATTAATGAATTTACAGTTTACTCCCGGGCTCATCTGAGCCCGGGAGCAAAAACGCCTCGCCCGCTTTCTTTACATGAAAACTATACATAGTTGTACATTTGGTCGAAACTTTGTAAATAACTCGTGTCGCTTGAATCAAATGTTTACTGCGAATTTTGAGACCAAACGTGCCATCACAGGATTGGCCAAATGATATGCTTATTCGTATGAATATTTTGTAAATAACTGTTCTGGTTTACAAATTAATATGGTGATGTTGTGCATATAAACTTCGTAAATAACTCGTGTCGCTTGAATCAAACAGGTCGGAGTTTACATATGAATCTTATTTCGCCATCGCAAAATGATATGCTTACATACGTGCGCAAAAATGTTGACTCCTACTACTTACTACGTATTTGAGTCTGCTCATCTGGTTGGCCTCCAGGAAGATGGTAGTTATTGCATATCACATTGTGTATCCACGGGTCGGTCATCCATTTTTATCCGAAGAGTAACCTAAACGACAGAGAGAAGGCGACGTCTGAAGCTCAAGTCGCCCAGAAGGTATCCAGGATTAAGCATATCTCCAATGAGTTCTCCATTTCTCAGTCGGGCTGTCAAGTGGCTATCTGACAACTTATCAAACTACCCGGTGCAAACAGCACCTACCAAATGCTCATTGCCCATGATATTTCTTTTTTTGCGATAGAACTCATCTAGATGAGATATAGTTTGGTCTCATTCACTTTGAAAACAGGAACAGATACAACCCACGTCAGCACACACGCATCTTATATCATCACATCCAATGGCTATAAAAGATGAATAGGACCAAATTATATCTCATCTAGAAGAGTTCTAGCAAAACTGTTGGTACTTTGCTTGATGTTTTGCTTGCCCGTGATTGGTCAATTTTGACTAGCAAAATGAACCATGGAGGGCAAGTTGGCATGTGCATACAAATAATGTTTTGCAACCATCCAAATAAGTAGTAGTAGTAGTAGTAGAACTTTTCTGGATTTGAATTTGAAAATTTTGACATGATTGGTTTTGGACACAGGCCAAACATGCCCTAGCGGCCTACCCAAACGCATACTGATAACAGGCCATTTAAAGCCAAAACACACACAACATCATCAAGAAGAAGAGCAGAGTTGTCACTGGAGCCTCCTGGTTGTTGTCCTAGCATGGGATGGTGGTGGTGACGCCGGTGCCCTGGCCGCGACAGCAGCGGAGGCAGGAGGAGGAGGAGGCTGGAGCTGATCAATGCGGACGCTGATGGCGAGCACGTCGCCGGACATCAACTCGTGCGGCACCGCCACGAACATCCCCTGCCCCGGCACCGGCGGGCCGGCGGACAGGGGGCTGCTGCTCACGGCGGACGCCATCATGACCATCTCGTCCTTGTAGCCGCGCGGGTGCTCCACCGAGAGCTTGCACCAGAAGTGGGGCGCCGCGGGCAGCGCCACGGCGCCGTCGGGCCTGACGCAAAGCAGCGACACCGCGGTGGCCGCCACGCCCAGGTCGGCCAGGGAGACGAGGAAGACGCTCCGGTCCTCCTGCCCGACCATCACGTGCCAGCGCTGCGCCAGCGGCAGGCTGAGCGTCCACGGCCGGCCGTAGCGCACCTGGATGATGGGCCGGGAGTGCTCGGCCGAGCAGTGGTCGAGGAGCGCCGCCGGGGGACCGAGGAAGCCGCAGCCGGGCTGCGGGCACGAGCAGGGCATCCACGGGCACGCGCGCTTGTGCTCCGCCGCGCCGTGGTACACCAGGAACCGGTCGCAGCCGAAGTCCCGGTACGCGCACGGCACCTTGGTGGCGCCCACCACGGCGTCCAGCTCGGGGCAGTGCGTGTCGGCGCGGCCGCAGGACTCGCCGTGCGCGCCGCGGCAGTAGCCGCACACCACGTGCCCGGTCTCGCACTGCCCATTCATCACAAGCACGTCAACGACAAGATCGTCGGAAAAAATGCCATGAATTTTCATGCCTTGTACTGATCTGTGAAATAATCTATGCATGGCATGCCGTACCTTGAACACGCGGGGCTTGAGGGGGAGGAAGCAGGCCTGGCAGTGGAGCAGCGCCATGTCCATCCTCACGTCGATCTGCGGCGGCGCGGGCGCCGCCAGGGCCTCCGACGCAGCCGCCGATCCCGGGCTGCCGCCATGGGACGTCAGCTCCCCCTCCTCCCACTCCTCCTCCTCCACCTCCTCCTGCCGCGGCTCCTGCTTCACCACGGGCACCAGGGCCTGGTGCCGCGCCTTCTTGCCGCCGTGCTCGCCGTTGCACGCCGGCATCGACGGCAAACACCTCTTGTCCTGCCCGGCCATGTTTCCCTCGATCCAACTAACTACCCCCCCTGCGACCGAGCTCACGCCCCCAACAAGATCCCACCGGTTTACACGGACGGGCAAGGAGTGGAGTAGAGTGAAACGGCTTCCGCTACGAGAGATTGCGTCGTGCCTATGCTGCCCGTCTTCCTAGTATACTATACTTATACAGTATTTCCTCCTTCCCAAAATATAAGGCCCCGATTGAGAAGATCAAACGGCAGGAAACGGGTTCTATGACGGAAGGGGAGCTGTGATAACCCCTAAGTTTAGCTACTCATCGACCGCTTAGCTGGACGAAACGCGGAACAACCCACGTCTTGCTACTCCCTCCGTCCGGGTTTACGAGACGAACGCGGACCGAATTCGTGTACAATTTCAAAATCGAATGCCGTGGTTGGCTTTATTAGTTCCCAACTCTGGAGGGAACTAAGTGATTCTTTGCGCGTGAACCAGACATTACACGTGGTTCATTGGCAAGAAATTATGTGTCGTGGGGCGGACTCGTGTATACTTTGGAAATGTAATGCCACGGTTGATGGTTTAAACTTTCCCGACGCCACCATTTTTTCCCCTTTCATTTCCACCCCTTCCTAACTTTAGGGGAAGTTAATGACTCTTTGCGTGTGAGCCGTTACTCATGATTCACTTAGCAAGAAATGGATCTTCGCACAGCAAACCCGTGTCGATAGATTGACCTACCCCGAAGCAGCACATTTTTCTTCTTCCGATTTCAGCCCCCTTCCTAAGTTTAGAGGAAAGTTAATGACTCTTTGGTGCGCGAGCCGTTACTCTTGATTCAATTGGCAAGAAATTGCTCGTCATGGAGCGAACTAGTGTATAATTCCCAAATCTATTATTGTCGTTGTTTTTTGTCATACCCTGATGCGTCATGTTTTTCTTGATTAGACCCCCGGTTCGTAAGGGCCTTTAGTCCCGGTTCACCAACTGGGACTAAAGCCCCCCCCCCCTCCCTCGGTCTCGATTCGTCACGGCCCGGGACCAAAGGCCCATCAGGTGGCACGAGCACTGCCTGCGCCGGGGGTTGGGTAACACTGACCGGGACTAGATGTTTAGGGGTTTAGGGTTTTAGGAGTTATGAACTATGGTTTCCTTTTTTATTTCCTTTTTTGGCAACTTTCAAAATTTGAAGAGCGAACTTTCTGAAAAGTGAAAACCCAGCCCTGTTTTTTTATTTCAGAATTTCTAAGTTATTGAGGGTTTCCAACCTGAAACTTGTACAATCTCAAAGTCAGGAGATGAGCTGAGAGACGGCGTCACAAGAGTTGACCTCGTGCATGCAGCAGCGGCTACGTTGGCGTCCAGCCCGTGGGTAGCAAAATCTCGGTCAGAAGATGCGCGCACGTATGCATCATATGCGTACGCTACGAGCATGCTGGGTTAGAAGATCGTCGAGACAGACGCATGTATGTACGTGAATTATTAGTGGCTGTAGAGGAATTAGTGGTTCTGGTGTAGTACTATCTGGTACGGAACTAAGTTGTATATACTATAGTGCATGCAGAACGGACAGTTCGGTGTACGATTTTCATGCTGATCGAGGGCTCCTAATCCTTGTGGTTAGCGTTGTAATGGTCAAAAGACAAAAGACATTCTACTTAGGCCCTGTTTGGTTCATAAGTCCTACGACTTTTTTTAGTCTCAACTTATCTTTCCCTACTAATAAAGCGGCTATCGCTTCTGCCCGTCCGTCATTAAAAATGCCCTTGAAGTTGGCAATAATTACCCACCAATGCCACCCGTAAGTGCCAAAAACGATTCGTTTTTAATTTCTAATATCGCTCCAGGGTTCTGTTATTAAAGGTGGATACGATATAATAGCACCAATGCATGAGCAGCGCGATGGCCGAGGCAACGATGCTCCACACAGGAGACCAGGGTTCGATCCCTGTTTCTCACGCTTTTTCTCTTTCTTTTTACCAAGCGCAGTAATGGGCCAGCCCATGTGCGGGTCGTGGCGCCCCCTGTTTTCTATATCTTTTTTTTATTTCTATTTTGTTTTTTCCCTAAAAATAAATTTCGGATTGAAAAAAAGTAGGAAAATGGTAAACTGTTTGTGAATTTAAAAAATATTCTAAAAATCAAAAAATGTTCATGACTTAAAAAATTGCTCACAAATTATAAACAAATCACGATTTCTAATGATTTCATGAAATAAAAAATGTTCATGATTTTTTTAAATGAGCCAATATTCAAAGCATATTCAGGAATTTAAAAATCATGTCCATCAGCTTTTAGAAAATGTTCACAAAAATTAAAACACATCCGTAAATAATGAACAAAACTAATTGTAGGTTCCATAAAGGTTTTATTAGGAGATCTATATAGCTCGTTTTATGATTTTATTTAGTCCTTCGCGTTGGGTAAAAAAGGGTTTCCGTGTTTTGTACAACGCTGAACCCAACAAAATTGACATAACTTTCTAAGGGTTTGTTTTTGTAAGCTATATTAAAATGACTAAATGTCTATTTTGCTTCCATACACAATTATGCTTATTTTCATATCACAATAGTGGTTATGGTAAACACCGCTACGCTAAGTCCAGACGAGACACTTTATTTATCAGTATAGCTCAGGCAGGGTCCGTCAATGCAGTTTGCTCAGCCACAAAATATTTTGTTGTGACGCCTTAAAAAATCAAGTCTTGATGAGCATCATATTGTTCTTTTTTGAAATTACATTTTAAAAGTGTCTTATCGCATCATGACATGATTTGTATATACTTTGTGAATTTGATTCATACTTTTTTATATCTACCACACATGTATAACTTGATAGTTTTTTTCCGTTGCAAGGCACAGGCATTTCCAAAAATGTTCGCTAAATCAAAAAAAGTTCGTCAAATTCAATAACTATTCCACCCAATTTCTAAATATTTTCATCGATTATAGAATGTTTGCCAGTTCAGGAAAATTGCTTAAAAATGTTCACAATTTCTAAAAAATGTTTGTAAATAGCAAAAAATATTCATAAATTGAAAAAATGTTCTTGATTGTAGAAAATGTTCAGAAATTTGTAATAGTATGTTGTTTGCGATTTCAAATATGTGCATGAGTTTAACAAATTGTTCATAATTTCAAAATGTTCATGATTTCGAGAAATTGAGAGAGATATTGTATCTCGGTGATGCAACGAAATGTGATCATGACCATTTGAAATTATGAATTTTTTTCTCCCGTTGCAACGCACGGGCCCTTTTGCTAGTAAGTTTCAAGTCCCTAAAAAGTCCCTACCTGTTTGGTTTCTGGGACTTATAAGTCCCTATAAGACCTATAAGTCCCTCCTTGAGAGTCTTATTTCATAAGTCCCAAATGCCCACTTTAAGTCCCTATAAATCCTTCCTGTTTGGTTTAGATGAGACTTATAGGGACTTTTTTAAGTCCCTAGACCAATAAGTCTCTGGAAACAAACACCCTCTTAGCTTCAGTACCGCTTCTTCTCCTCTAATGCAATGATACATACGCATATTTGTGCGTATTTTATGCGTATTTAATAAAAGCACTTGGTCCTGGCTAAGATATACTATACGCGGTCCATCTCTTTTGTGGTTCCCATGAAGATGGAGCGGCTACTGTTGTCATGCACGGACGAGCAGCAGACCGACACGTACGCCCCCCCGCCGGAATCATGCATGTGTGGAACAGCAGAGTCGCCAAAGCCAAAATGCTTTGCGGGTAAAAGTTGAGCAGCTAGAAAGAAATCAAGAAAAAAGGGCTTCAAAGTTTGACAAGACAGAGAAGAGAGATTCTTCAGACTACTAGAGCGCCTCATCCTTCACGTGCATACACGGCTACACCCCGCCCGTGGCTTCCGATTTCTTGTCCTGTTTCTTTCCCTCCAGTTTCCCTCCCTTTCTTTCCATTTTTATTTCATGGTCATCTAACACACACGCTGCAACCAGAAATGAAATAATAACAATGGAGGGTGCGGAGAGCTGCGGCAAGAGCGTGACGACTGAGGAGGAGGTGGTGAAGCCGGAGTACGAGCAGGGAGAGGTGATGATGATGCAGGAGCAGGGCGGAGGTGCTGCGGCGGCGGCGGCGGAGGAAGCCATGGCGCCGGCCCAGATCGACGTGAGGATGGACGTGGCTCTGCTCCACTGCCAGGCCTGCCTCCTCCCCCTCAAGCCCCCCGTGTTCAAGGTAATTTCTCCTCCTCTCCTCTCTTCTCTCACCACAGAGATCCATCACTCTGTTTGTTTGCCAGTATCACGAATTTGTTCCCAAGAACCCAAAAAACCCTCGTTCCATCTCACTTTTTGAGAGGAAGGATTTCTTTGCAAGCACAAGAAAGAAATTTGGGAGGAAGCTGATGGATGATTTGGGGGTGCTGGTTTGCTGCGTTTCCTGTCGCAGTGCGAGGCCGCCGGGCACGTGGTGTGCTGCTTCTGCCGCGCCGGCCACGCGGGGCTCTGCAGCCGCGCCAGCGCCCACTGCGGCGAGCTCGACGCCGTCGTCGGCGCCGTCAAGGTGCCCTGCCCCTACAGGGCGTTCGGCTGCGAGCGCTACCTGGTGTACCACGACGCCGCGGACCACCAGCGCGCGTGCCGGTGCGCGCCCTGCTCCTGCCCGGAGCCCGGCTGCGTCTTCGTGGGCTCCCGCGCCATGCTCCTCGGCCACTTCGCCGCCGGCCACCAGCGCCCCGCCGTCACGGTCCGCTACGGCCGGGCCTGGAACCTGAGCCTCTCCCTGGCGCACCGCTGGCACGCGCTCGTCGGGGACGAGGACCGCAGCGTGTTCCTCGTGTCCCTCGGCCCGCTCGGCGCGGCCACCGCCGTGTCGCTGCTCTGCGTCCGGCCGGACGGCGAGGCCGGGGCGGCGCCCCGGTTCCGGTGCAAGCTCTCCGTGGAGCGCCCGGCGGGCGACGGCAAGGACAACCTGGTCCTCATGGCCTCGGCGGTGAGCAGCAGCGCGCTGTCCACCGGCGCGCCGGCGCCGGGGCAGGGGATGTTCTTGGCGGTGCCTAAGGAGCTGATCTCCGGCGACACGCTCACGCTCAGCATCCGGATTGATCTGATCCAGCCTGCTGCTGCCGCTGCCGGCGGCGCTCCCAAGTCGGCAACACCGCAGGCCAGGACTCCGAGGAGGATGCAGTGAAGTATCTGATGGTTATGCTAAGTTAACTTATCTGATGCAGTAGCAGTAGAAGTATGATGAACAGTTTTCATCATTCAGTAGTAGAGCAGCTAAGCTATGGATGATTAGTATGAGTGAGACTATTAACTGTGTGGGCTTGTTAAGCTAAGCTACATGGCTTATGATCAGTAGCAATGCAGCTAAACGGGTAGCAGTAATTAATGTAGCTAAGCAAGGGTAGGGTAGGAATGCATCACCCTTTGTTCTGAACAAGTGGCCTCAGTGGTAGTAGTTAATTTCAGTGGTAGTAGCAATGCAGCTAAACGGGTAGCAGTAAATTCAGCTGCTGCTTTGTATTTGTTCTGAGTTAATTTCAGTTGTGCAATCGATTGAAGTTAACTGGAAGAACCTACACCGGAAAATGTTCTGTCTTTTTATAACCTGCAGCAGAGTATGCAGAGTGAAATATGCATTTGGTGAATCGTTTTGTTCTAGTACTAGCTGTTATTACTGTACCAGGAAATTTACTATGTGGCAGATTCTTCTGTGAAATTATTTATTTATTTTTTTGGGCATGAAGGAAAATGTTGTGAATCCCTTTTTTTTTGTCAGATTGGGTTATTGAGGCGATTGTAAATGCAGCCCTTACAAAAAGCAAAAAGCAACATCCATTTTTCATTTCTTGTCTGAGCAAGCTGGACCTGATGCTCAAAGGACTTTCAGGTTCAAACTAACAGGGTCACATTTCAAAGTGTTTTGTTTTTCCTTCTTATTAGACTGGGGTCAAGTTGTGTGTTATTGTGTATTATAAGGACACATGAAGGATGAGAAATATTGTGTATTATAAGGACACATGAAGGATGAGAAATAATACAAACTTGGGACAGAGGATGTCGAAGTATTCTCGCGTCAGTCGGTAGGGGATACCGCGAGTCGACAGATGCCACGGGGTGGCTTGAGGTGAGGGCAAGACTGCTGAGGAATATCCGAGGACGGGTATGCAAGGTCTCGTGCTAGTTTACCCAGGTTCGAGACTCTCCGAAGAGATAATACCCCTACTCCTGCACGTCTGTATATATGTGAAGTACATCACAGTACAGAGTTGCTCCTGGAGCTGTATTGGACTGATAGCAGTAGCAGTGAGCTAGCTAGCTAGTGTGTGGCTTGGTGGCCGTGGCCTCTGGCCGAATGAGTGTGTGCGTCAGTGTCCTTGCGTGAGCATGTGGATGGATGGATGGATCATGCTTGTCCCGTGGGTCACTTCATAAATAGTGTCCAGGGACAAGTGACATTATACACGATGACATGAGGTGACACGTGTACAGTACTTCACTATTCGCCAATAGTGTCGTGTACTGCCGTCTTGTCGGTGTCGTGTCGGATGGGACGCCGTAGTTGAATTCACGTAGCAGACCGACTGGTGCAGCCGAACAGAGAGCAGGCTGGGCAGCCGGGTGGCGAGCCGTCCTGGGCAGTCGGACAGGGGGGCATCTGGGGCAGCCTGAGTAGTCGGACCGAGGGGCTTTGCTAGTCCCGATGTCTTGAAATATTGTCTCCCCGTTTTCGGGGTATCCGTGGTCAATTACGCCGACAGTAGCCTCCGAGCCTCCGGGCAACTTGGCAAAGTTAGGCGGAGGTTTTTTAGCGGGTGTTGATGTACAAGATGCTTGATGACAGCCGGCTGCGGGCAGCAGTCGGCAGTCATCGCGGCTTGCTTCCGGCGGGGGCGCGCGAGCGCACCCGCTGGGTGTAGCCTCCGGGCAACTTTGGAAAAGTTGGGCGGAGGCTTTTCGCGGTTGTTGGTGCAGACAATGGCGTCGAGGGGCCGGTTGCAGCTGGCGGCGGGCGTGCAATAGGCGCGACATGTTTTCGAGCGGGGGCGCACAAGCGCACCCGCTGGGTGTAGCCTCCGAGCCTCCGGGCAACTTGGAAAAGTTGGGCGGAGGGTCTTGTTGTTGACGATGAAACCGATGGCAGTGTCGAGGGTGCAGGGCGCGGACATGGTGTCCGCCTGCTGATGGGCACGGGGCCCTACCAGGCACGGATGTGGGGTCCGCCGGCTGGTGCTATCGGGCGCGGGCGCGGATTCCGCCGACTGATGTTGTTGGGCACAGACGCGGATTCCGCCGACTGATGCTGTCGGGTGCGGACGTGGGGTCCGCCGACTGATGTTGTCGGGCGCGGACGCGAAGTCCGCTGACTGATGATGCCGGGCGCGGATGCGGAGTCCGCCAACTGATGTCGTCGATGACAGCCGGCTGCGGGCTGCACCCGGTGCGGCTTGCTTCCAGTAGGGGCGCGCCGGCGCACCCGCTGGGTGTAGCCTCCGGGCGACTCGAAGAGTCGGGCGGAGGTTTTATGCTGCAGGTGAAGCAGGCGGTGTGATGCCGGTTCCAGCCGGCGTTGGGCCTGCTACCAGCCTCCGGGCGAGGATGGGGTTCCCCTCGGAGATGATCATGCAAAAGACGAAGTTAGTCCGCACAGATATATCAAATGTTTGCTTTTAGTGGTGCAAGTTTTATGCGGAGGGTGCCGACTCGGTTTCATCCGAGCCCCCTTCAATCTTTTTCGTGTCCCCTCCGCTCTTTGGCTTGTGTTTTCGCTAGCCGGACAGCCGCGCTTCGGTTTGTGGCTGAGAGTGGGCCGCGGAGTGAAACACATAGTACTCAGACTCTGGGAGTAGATTCGATCGAGCTGATACTCATAAAGCAAACGGCCGGGTCGCCCGAACCGTTTTCTCCCCGGACGTATTTCGCATGGGTGGCCTCCAGCGTTTGTTCTTGCTAGCCGGACAGCCGCGCTGCAGTCTGTAGCCGAGACGAAGAGTGAGCCTTCGGTACCGAGCACGCTACTAAGCCGTCTGCGGGAACAAACGTCTCAGGCCAAGTGGCCAGCCTCCGGGACAACTCTGACTGGTGCCGGGTCGAACAGTGGTGCAGCTGTAAATTACAACTTCATAAACTTAAAGAAAGTGATAGTGCATTTAAAAATGTTCAACATGTTTCCGGGAAATGTTTCACATGTATTAAAAGATTAGAACTATTTTTGAAAAATGAATGTCTTGCAATAAAAAATGTTAACGTGTATTTTGAAAAAAGTTCAAGAAATTTATTCTGTAACGTTTTGATAATTGTATTGAAAAGGTCAACATAGTAGTTTTTAATGCTTGTTGAATAGTTTACAAAATACAGCTTTGTCAACTTGCTAATAATTGGGTATTTTAGAAATACAATGAAGATGCTTGTTGTCCAGAATGAACATACATAAATTTACACAATAATTTCTAATATAGTTTGAACTATTTCAATCGCCATAATTTTTTGAAAAAGTTCATGTTTGCCTCTTCAAAGTACGCAATAATGAAAATAGAAAAAAATTCAAATAAGAAATAAGTTCATATTGTACTTATTATATGAAAAGTTTACGTGCCATGAAACCAAACAGGAACTTGAAAAAAAAATAAACCTATAGATAACGCACTAGGGAAACTGCAGAGCAATATGTGGAAATTGTCTATTTCTATGGACAATTTGAGCTGTATTTGACCAGGAACTGCTTGGTTCGAAACCCCTTCAATTTGATTTTTTTTCATGTTATTTCTCATTAGCATACACTTTATTTCAAATCTTTCCTATGTGATTAAAAAATACAAATTGGGTTTCCGTATAAAGAAAATCTCACGTGCACAACACCCATCACTTTCGCGCTCTCATCCACAAAAGTGCGTCACCGCCATGCTGGCACACCACGTGTGCTGGACGTACGTTAGAATACAAAAGGAGGCACCGTATTTGCACGGCCCGACAAATTCGAGCACCAGATTTGTGTATATTGCAACTTCGGACATCAAACTGACCGTGCAAGACAAGTTGAAGCACCTCCAGTGTATTTAACTCTTATAACGATGTATCTACACATTTTGTTGCTGAAGTGAGGATTTGCTGTGTGAAAGTTTCGGGTTATGTTCATGGTTAGAGCTTCATGCAAGTAGCACCGACTCCCGTTGTTTGTAAAAAATTGTTATGCACTTGTAGATGTTATTCTCGATTCATCTGTGAACACGAGTAAAATGTACTACCTCTATAACTTAACGTAAGACGTTTTTGCAGTTTAGATTTTATACATACCAAACCATCCAATTTTCACAAATTTTACAATGCAGTTAGGCTTACAAATTTAAGTCAATTGCTTTTGCTTTCAACCTTCAGCATGTTGGCTATTGGGTTATATCGACGAAAATGGCAACCTCAACTACTTAGTTATATCAAAATACAACCTGATAATTCGAAGCACAAAACAAGTTCACCATCTTTTTGTGGCACTCAACTGGGAGCAGCAGCTTGGGGAAATGCAGAAGCAAATGGACAGTAGTTTAACCAACATTCACCTACATAGTATACAACAGAAAAAAAAAACAGAAAGATGATTGTCATCTGCCTACATTATCAAACCTACATTTCTTTGGAGAAAAATAAGATTCCTTAGATGTCGACATGTTAACAATAATACTTTAGAGTTAAGATAACTAGGATCTGGATCTCTTGATTAGAACACCCATCAAGCAGAATAGTGGTTACTAACCGTGATTATCTTGATCCATTAACAGGATAGCCCCTGGCTCCACCTTAGCATCTCCAGCAGTGAGAAGATCGTCGGGAGGAAGGGCATCAGCAGGCGATGTAGCAGACACGAAGGATGCCGCCGGCACGGACCTGGAGGTGGCCGCCGGCGGTGGTGGTCTTCTGATCCCCTTAAGCACCCTTTCAGGATCGGCTGTTAGGAGTAACCGGGTGCTAACCCGTACGTGTGTTACCCCCAAGGGGTACGACCTCCTCATTTTGTAAGTGGTGCGAAGGGGACAGGGACCAAAACCAAAAGTTGGGTCAATGCCCCCGATCAGGGCATGTACTGGGGATGCAAATCCTCCCCTTCTTTGTCTCAGTTTGTTATAACCGTAGATCAATTCCAACATTCTCCCCCTTGATCGTATGGTTAATAAACGTCATAAGCCCACACTCGATAGAAATAACACACCAAAATAAAGTGTTGCAATGACCAATGAGATGCCACTGAACCTCTTTACCTATAGTACATCACTCTATCTCGAAATGGAAAACATAATACCTTTTGGGAGTTGGTTTATAAGATGGTCCTAATTTCCAGGATCAAAAAGCTTTCCTAACCCATGCCGGCAACATAATCATGAGTATGGGTGGTGAGCCTCTTTGGTAAACGGATCCGTAATACATACAAATCATTTTTATATGCTTAACATCATTAGCTTGATCTTGGATTCTATCTTTCACAACATGATACATATTGTCAATGGTTTTGGCAACACCATTTGACTTGTTGTTACTCGCATAGAAAACTGTGTGTTCATAATGCAGTAGGTGGTTTTTATAAATGTTGTCTACCACCTTAATTTCGTGAATAGAACTTCTTTGACATACAACCCGCCCAATAGCCTCTTAACGTGCCACATCGTAAATTGCATTATTTCTAATGCCATCAATGTCATTATGGAGCTTTTCCACGATATAGCTCCATATGCGAGAGTGAGGATGTAACATAACGTGGAAACTTTAATATCCACACACCTCGCAGAAACAATGTCTGAATAACCAAGGATATTGAGGTTATCAGACTTGTTAGTAGTGAGCATGTAAACTTTTATTGCCTTGCATATCTACAAGACTTTTCACGGCTTCTCCGGTTGTCCATTTCTGGACTTGTATATTTGCCAATTATCCCGGTCATAAATAGGGCAAGTTGATATTTGAATACTTGCATTGCTTCTGACAACTGAAGCATAAGGAACTAACATTACCTGATCAGTTCATAATGGTTCCTTGGACACTAAACTGTCCACCTTTATTGCCCTTGAATTTAGTAGCAGGTGAGATAGAGTACGTACTACCATGTAATATTTTCTTCCGTACTCTATCAATGATGTCATCATAATAAAACTTATACTCCTTTTGAACCTATATCTTGGCAAACTCAATAGAAGCAAAGTATGAGGCATCACCAAGATCCTTCATGTTACAAATAGAAGATAGAAATTATTTGGCTCGCCAAAATATTCTATCTCCACAAGGTAGTGACCTTACTCCCCCTCGTCTTATGGTATGAGTGTCCCAACACTTGTATTATCTCATAATTGTATTTCTTTAGATAACATGCCTTATGTCAACTTCACCCATGACAAAACCGTACAGTTGAGTCATACATACATTATCAACTAAGTCAACACAAGAGCATGTCATAGTAATAACACAAATGTCACAACAACTCACTGAGGAATTCTATGGAGTTCCATACATCATTAGGGCTCATAATCTTCATCCTATATGGCAACAAGCCACTAAGATGATCATTCACACACATTATCTATCGTCGGGAAATTGTTGAGTCTCAACAATAAGTATTGCATTAGAGAAAAATAAATTCCCCTCAATTTACCTGATGCATATGAACAAAGATCTAATGAAGTTATCCTTAAGATTAATGTTCATACGCTCCAGGTTCCCTGATGATCACTTTATTTAGAAGATGGAAAATATATCCAAAATATTAATAACAATCATCTCAGCTCTAAACCACAACACCGTTGGGCTGAAGATGGAAAAGAACTTAATGAACCGTGACAAATGATTATAAACAACGTTAGTCAGAAATACAACCACAAGCCACATAATACTGACAAACATGCCACTTGAGTGAGTGTCCCATATGATTATAAACGACGTTGGTCAGATATATAATCAACATGTTACATCATGACGGTCATTAGACTAGCAAGCTTGCCACTTTAGCATTCATGTGTGCTTCATAATGCTCATAAGGGACTAAGTACACATTAACATAATAAAGGAGTTATTTTTCATTCATTCTTCTAAATAAGACTTGTTGCATCTTAATTAGACAACCAACATTATAATGTGCTTTTCATACATTCTCTCCAACCAAGACTTCTCGTTGGTTCCATCTTAATTAGAGAATTGAGATACATATTTTGCTTAGTTGTACATGATATGGTCTAAATCTCATATTAAATGAGACTTCCATTCTCCCCCTCGAAATGTGGTCTAAAACCACAATTTTGATGAGGTCGCATTAGTTACACTTCTTTTACATCTTCAATTGTAACATAGCATATAATTTTTACAAAAGATTTATTTAGTGAAAACATAACCCATCTCACCAAGGTGGGACTAACATTACATAATTGGAGTTAACTTAATAACATACAAAATCACCTCATCTGTTTGAGAGTTAAGGTTCTCCAATAACTAGGAGCATGAACAAAATATCATCAATAAGATGGAAAAATTAAGTCATCTCCAAAAGCTAGTGGAATAAATCCAATAGTTTTGACTTTAGTCTCCTTTGCATTAGTAATGTGCATGATGGCACATGCGTCTTGAGATCTCTCCCAATGTCTGCCTTATCATCATGATTAACATCCTTCAACCTTAGTGGCAGAAAAACATTGGGAGATTCCTTACATGAGACAATGATCTCCACTCTCCATGTGGGAAAGTTCTTTGCATAAGGTTCGTCTATGTCAAACAAAATGGCATCATTTTTAATGTTCATTGCTGGAAAAAGTGGAGGCAACTTTATCACCATCACAATAAAAAACATCAACATGAATTAACCATATAATAAGATGAACTAAAGACATGCTTAATTGTTGTTCTAATATGTATCCCCGTTGGGAAAAAAACATAAAGAACCTTATTTACTCATTAATGACACATGAAAAATAATCAACGTTGGTCGGAATATTACCATATGCCATTACATTATTTTCTTGAAAATCGCTAATCAAAACTTCTCGTTGGTTCCATTTCGATTAGAGAGATATAAAATCACATAATGACCAGCAAGAACACCGGCTAATAGCCAACATTTGCATAAAGCAACAATATTATATAATCATGTGTGCTATGAGGCACAATGATGACTTTTAACACTAAATGTGACATTGATAGTATAAATATTAAACATAAGTGTTAAACTTATCAATAAAATTCTCAATGACATACAATGAAAATGACATTAGAATTAACATATAAATGTAAATTCATTTCCACTGAGTAAACATTAATCTTGACACTCGGAGTGAAAACAACATTAATATTATTGTCAGGATATCATACCATTTTCCAAATAAGAAAATTTGGACATAAATATTCATAAGGATTCAGAAATTAAGAATATTTGGCAAATGAGAGTTGTCAAACAAATGACAACATGTACTTTCGAAAATAGATACCCTAAGCAAAAATAATAATAGTATTCTTAGGGGATTGATCATGACTCCATAAATAATATTTTGTGTCTTTATGCATATTTTCAATGGTGCATATCATAATAAAATGGCATGAAATGCACCAACCAAAAAAAACTTTAGTTTTGCCCAATAGGCACATCGCTGCAACATTATTATGCCGCATAGTGCAGTGCGGAAAAACTGAACCATGCGACCATCACATTCTCCTTGAGGTGGCTTCAGCCCAGTAGAAATGATCACATCATTAAGAAATGCCATAAGACTGGCCTTAATATGAATTTCACAATAAGATAAAATTTCAAAAAAAAAGTTATCATCATAGGAAATCTCTTCACAATAAATACAATTTTATGACATTAACATTCCATCATTAAAAATGCCATATATGGCATTTACATTATACCACATTAATATTTTCGAAATAAAATTTCTCATTGGTCCATTTTATTCAGAAAATTCAAACATTATCTTTAGCATAATTTAGGCAATCAAGACGTATTAACAGTGCATAAAAAATTATTACTAATATTAACAAGATGATTCAAAAGCACCAAAAATACCAATTGCCTAAAAGACATAATTTGGCTGATAGGAACCCACGGCAGCCCTTTAAAGAAAAAACAATATCATTATTAATACTGCCTGTTAGACATTTTTGGGCATATTGTTTCTTAATAAAACAGTGCATAAACCATCAAAAGAAAACTTGAAACAACCCTTTTTTTTAGTCCACTTGAAACACATCAAATGCACTGAAAATAAACAAAACGACTCGATACTTATTTTCGGCCTAAAACCAACGGCAACCCATAAAAGGAACGATCCAGCAGCTAAATTCATTAACATAAGAAAACTTTATACTGGGCCAACACAACCTGGGTCGTAGCCTACAGCCAGATTAGGCCCGCTAAGCCACCCGCAGCCCGACTGCAGCGGAGCATCAACGTCAGCCGTCGATCCCATCTAACGGTTGTAAGTTGCTCCCTTCGGAACAAAACTAACTCGCGCTGGCAAACCCTAGCGCATTCTTCTCTCCTCCCCCGCTTTCTCCTCTCGCGACCGACCACTGGCGGCGGCACAAAGCAAGGCGCGAGAGCCCGGTGTCCATGGCGATTCGGCGGCTCCGCTCGCCGGAGCAGCGTGCAACGGAGGGATCCCGCGCGCTGCTCCGTCGAGCGTGGCCACCCGTGCAGCTACACGACATTTATTGCGGGATGCCGGAGGAGAGAGCAGTGGTGCCAGGTCGGCCATAAGTGCCCGCCGGCGGTGACGCGAGGCACTCGGCGTCATCCATTAGGCGTCGTAAACCTGCGGCTCGTCCGCCGCTGCGGATGGCACGCCTTCAACGATGCTGCTGCAGCATGAGGTACTGACGTTGACGCGCATGGCGTGGTGGCCATGCTCGTAGGCGTCCATGATGTGTGTGCGGCACGGCAACATCTCCAATCTGGAGCGGGTAAGCACCCCCAGCCCAAACACGTTGAGGATTTATTCTTTGCTTCTAGTGCTCGGGATTTGGGGAAAAACTGCTTTTTTTTTCTCGGGATCTTTTCTTAAAAAAAAATTTGAATCCTTTTCTGAACCGAGGCCACAATCAGTGCTAATATATTAGGCGAAAATTTAATTTCGGCTATTTCATAATTAGCAAACATTAGTCAGGGCAATTAGCACTTAACCCAGATGTCATCATCATTATTATGTAAGCGGAAGCGATTTATGCATGAACAATACTCAAATTCATAAGGAATTAGACCATGATTAGTAAATAACATAAACCGAGTCTAATTGGAGTTCTTAAACAGAGATCAAACTGGCTCAAGATACCAATGTTAACAATAATACTTTAGAGTTAAGATAACTAGGATCTGGATCTCTTGATTAGAACACCCATCAAGCAGAATAGTGGTTACTAACCGTGATTATCTTGATCCATTAACAGGATAGCCCCTGGCTCCACCTTAGCATCTCCAGCAGTGAGAAGATCGTCGGGAGGAAGGGCATCAGCAGGCGATGTAGCAGACACGAAGGATGCCGCCGGCACGGACCTGGAGGTGGCCGGCGGCGGTGGTGGTCTTCTGATCCCCTTAAGCACCCTTTCAGGATCGGCTGTTAGGAGTAACCGGGTGCTAACCCGTACGTGTGTTTCACCCCAAGGGGTACGACCTCCTCATTTTGTAAGTGGTGCGAAGGGGACAGGGACCAAAACCAAAAGTTGGGTCAATGCCCCCGATCAGGGCATGTACTGGGGATGCAAATCCTCCCCTTCTTTGTCTCAGTTTGTTATAACCGTAGATCAATTCCAACACGACAATCCTAGAAGCTTACAGTTCTTATCATGCGAATATGTTGTTAGCTCTCATTTCACTGGATCATCATTTCATAAGCGTGAGAGCTAGCGTGCACCACAAAGCTACGTTCCTTTTTAACGATGGAAAAACCACTTCATCTCCTCAGTTCTCATTTGGAGGCGTCAGTGAGGTTACATTCTCAAAAATGACCTAGAAAAATCAAGAGAAAAGTATGTTTTTGGTCCCTCGAGTTCCCTAAAAGTATAGACTTGGTCCCTCAAGATTTTCTGATATACATTTGATCCTTCAAGTCTCAAAACCGGATAAGCTTGGTCCAAAGCCAGACTTTAAGCGTGTTGAGTGGGCTTGACCAGGTTTGACCGATGAACACCAAATTCAAAAAATAGAAAAATATATCAAATAAATCTAAAATTTTGTGACAACCGAGATGCTTGGATGCGCTAGGTGCTTGAAAATTTATGTGGTATTTCGACATTTGAGAAGCTCGTGGCAAAAAGAAAACAAGTTTTGGCTCGCAAAAAAAGCCAAAATTCGTTTTTTTCTAGAGCTCCTCTGATGTTATTTGACCACACAAATTTACACGCACCCAAGCATGTTGGTTGTCACAAAATTTCAGTTTTTTTTTGAATTTGTTTGCTATTTTTTGAATTTACTGTTCATCGGTCAAACCTGGTCAACATGGTCAAACCCGGTCAACGTACTCAAAATCCGGTTTTGGACCAAACTTATCCGGTTTTGAGACTTGGAAGACCAAATTCATACAATTTTTTTTGAGGGACCAAGTCTATACTTTTGGGAAACTTGAGGGGCCAAAAACATACTTTTCTCAAAAATCAAGTATGTACAAGCTCTACTAACCATAACATATTAAATTGAACTCCGTAATCTTAAGAGATACCCAAGTGATGCTCAACATACATAGTAAACCTAAATTCCTTAACTTCCACAAGTAGAAAAAGCGGTATTTGACTAAAGGCCACCCACGTGGCCGCTGCCTGGAGGTCCACCTTTAGTCCCGGTTGGTAACACCAACCGGTACTAAAGGAAATTTTATGATTTTTTTTGAATTTTTTTATTTCTTTTTTGAAATTTTTTTATTTTCAAATTTCTCAATTATTTTAACCTCTAATCTCTAATCACCCTCATCACTGTTGAATTTAACCTTTAATCTCTAATCACCCCTCATCATTCTAAATCATCTAACTTCCCGGACGGTCACCCATCTCACTACTCCAGCCTGAGCACGCTTAGCTTCCGGGTCCTATTCTCCCTCGTTTACAAGTCTGCACTTGTTGTTTTCCTGACAATAGTAAGATGTCAATCCTATTAACTCTCAGGAATTTAGCTTGAGCATGAAGTCATACATTTCACTGTTTGAGTTCGAAAATATTGTTAGAACAATAATTATTTAGTCACACTAATATTTCTTGAATAAGTAGTTTGACCACAGTTTGACCATAGTTTGACCACAGTTTGACCAGATTTGACCAAAATTCAAAAACACTGAAATAATTATTTAGTAACACTAATATTTCTTGAATAAGTAGTTTGACTAGATTTGACCAAAATTCAAAAAACTGGAATAATTATTTAGTAACATTAATATTATTGAATAATTATTTAGTAACACTAATACTTCTCGAATAAGTAGTTTGACCATAGTTTGACCAGATTTAACAAAAATTAAAAAAAATTAAAAAACTGAAATTTGAGCATAACTTTTTTTCCTTTTAGAATTTGAGGATTCTAAAAATTTGCAAATAGGCCATAGGCTGTCAAAATCAGATGCGGCTTTTCGTGCTGAACATTTTGATATAGTATACGTTTTTTTCTGACATAGTATGGAAAAGTTATAGCCGTTTTACATTTTCCCTACACTTTTTGCAAAACATGTCCAAATTTAAGTTTTTAAATTTTCCTAACTAGTAGATGTAGTAACATAACTACATCTCGAAGGATTTTAATTTTTGAAGTTTCTATCATTTTCTTTTGCTTTTTACAAGACTGAAAAGGCGATAGGGGGGGGTACAGTTTGAAAATGGGACCTTTAACCTTTAGTACCGGTTCGTGCCACGAACCGGTACTAATGGGGTTTGAGGCATTAGTACCGGTTCGTGGCACCAGCCGGGACTAAAGGTCCCATTTGAACCGGGACTAATGCTTTTGCCGCATGAACCGGGACCAATGCTCACATTAGTCCCGGTTCATGACTGAACCGGGACTAATGGGCTAATGAAGGAAATATGCCCTAGAGGCAATAATAAAGTTATTATTTATTTCCTCATATCATGATAAATGTTTATTATTCATGCTAGAATTGTATTAACCGGAAACATGATACATGTGTGAATACATAGACAAACATATAGTCACTAGTATGCCTCTACTTGACTAGCTCATTAATCAAAGATGGTTATGTTTCCTAACCATAGACATGTGTTGTCATTTGATTAATGGGATCACATCGTTAGAAGAATGATGTGATTGACATGCCCCATCCCGTTAGCTTAGCACTTGATCGTTTAGTATTCTGCTATTGCTTTCTTCATGACTTATACATGTTCCTGCAACTATGAGAAATATGCAACTCCCGTTTACCGGAAGAACACTTTGGGTACTACCAAACGTCACAACGTAACTGGGTGATTAGAAAGGAGTACTACAGGTGTCTCCGAAGGTACATGTTGAGTTGGCGTATTTCGAGATTAGGTTTTGTCACTCCGATTGTCGGAGAGGTATCTCTGGGCCCTCTCGGTAATACTCATCACTTAAGCCTTGCAAGCATTATAACTAATAAGTTGGTTATGAGATGACGTATTACAGAACGAGTAAAGAGACTTGCCGGTAACGAGATTGAACTAGGTATTGGATACCGACGATCAAATCTCGGGCAAGTAACATACCGATGACAAAGGGAACAACGTATGTTGTTATGCGGTTTGACCGATAAAGATCTTCGTAGAATATGTAGGAACCAATATGGGCATCCAGGTCCCGCTATTGGTTATTGACCGAGAATGGTTTTAGGTCATGTCTACATAGTTCTCGAACCCGTAGGGTCCGCACGCTTAACGTTTCGATGACAGTTTTATTATGAGTTTACAAGTTTTGATGTACCGAAGTTTGTTCGGAGTCCCGGATGTGATCACGGACATGACGAGGAGTCTCGGAATGGTCGAGACATAAAGATTGATATATTGGAAGCCTATGTTTGGACATCGGAATGGTTCCGGGTGAAATCGGCATTTTACCGGAGTACCGGGAGGTTACCGGAACCCCCCCGGGGGGTTAATGGGCCTACATGGGCCACGAGGGAGAAGAGAGAAGGAGCCAGGAGGGGGCCGCGCGCCCCTCCCCCTCCTAGTCCGAATAGGACAAGGGAAGGGGGGCGGCGCCCCCCCTTTCCTTCCCCTCTTCCTCCTCTTCCCCCCCTTCTCCTATTCCAACTAGGAAAGAAGGGAGTCCTACTCCCGGTGGGAGTAGGACTCCCCCCTTGGCGCGCCCTCCTTGGCCGGCCGCCTCCTCCCCCTGGCTCCTTTATATACGGGGGCGGGGGGGCACCATAGACACACAAGTTGATCTACGGATCGTTCCTTAGCCGTGTGCGGTGCCCCCCTCCACCATATTCCACCTCGGTCATATCGTCGCGGAGTTTAGGCGAAGCCCTGCGCCGATAGAGCATCATCATCATCACCACGCCGTCGTGCTGACGAAACTCATCCCCAAAGCTTTGCTGGATCGGAGCCCAGGGATCGTCATCGAGCTGAACGTGTGCTGAACTCGGAGGTGCCGTACGTTCGGTGCTTGGATCGATCGGATCGTGAAGACGTACGACTACATCAACCGCGTTGTCATAACGCTTCCGCTTACGGTCTACGAGGGTACGTGGACAACACTCTCCCCTCTCGTTGCTATGCCATCACCATGATCTTGCGTGTACGTAGGAATTTTTTTGAAATTACTACGTTCCCCAACAGTGGCATCCGAGCTAGGTTTTATGCGTTGATGTTATATGCACGAGTAGAACACAAGTGAGTTGTGGGCGATATAAGTCATACTGCTTACCAGCATGTCATACTTTGGTTCAGCGGCATTGTGAGATGAAGCGGCCCGGACCGACATTACGCGTACGCTTACGCGAGACTGGTTTCACTGCTACGAGCACTCGTTGCTTAAAGGTGACCGGCGGGTGTCTGTCTCACTCACTTTAGTTGAACCGAGTGTGGCTACGCCCGGTCCTTGCGAAGGTTAAAACAGCACCAACTTGACAAACTATCGTTGTGGTTTTGATGCGTAGGTAAGAACGGTTCTTGCTAAGCCCGTAGCAGCCACGTAAAATTTACAACAACAAAGTAGAGGACGTCTAACTTGTTTTTGCAGGGCATGTTGTGATGTGATATGGTCAAGACGTGATGCTATATTTTATTGTATGAGATGATCATGTTTTGTAACCGAAGTTATCGGCAACTGGCAGGAGCCATATGGTTGTCGCTTTATTGTATGAAATGCAAACGCCCTGTAATTGCTTTACTTTATCACTAAGCGGTAGCAATAGTCATAGAAGCAATAGATGGCGTAACGATAACGATGCTACGATGGAGATCAAGGTGTAGCGCCGGTGACGATGGTGATCATGACGGTGCTTCGAAGATGGAGATCACAAGCACAAGATGATGATGGCCATATCATATCACTTATATTGATTGCATGTGATGTTTATCCTTTATGCATCTTATCTTGCTTTGATTGACGGTAGCATTTTAAGATGATCTCTCACTTAATAATCAAGAAGTGTTCTCCCTGAGTATGCACCGTTGCGAAAGTTCTTCGTGCTGAGACACCACATGATGATCGGGTGTGATAGGCTCTACGTTCAAATACAACGGGTGCAAAACAGTTGCACACGCGGAATACTCAGGTCATACTTGACGAGCCTAGCATATACAGATATGGCCTCGGAACACGGAGACCGAAAGGTCGAACGTGAATCATATAGTAGATATGATCAACATAGTGATGTTCACCATTGAAACTACTCCATCTCACGTGATGATCGGACATGGTTTAGTTGATTTGGATCACGTGATCACTTAGATGACTAGAGAGATGTCTGTCTAAGTGGGAGTTCTTAAGTAATATGATTAATTGAACTTAAATTTATCATGAACTTAGTACCTGATAGTATTTTGCTTGTCTATGTTTGTTTGTAGATAGATGGCTCGTGCTGTTGTTCCGTTGAATTTTAATGTGTTCCTTGAGAAAGCAAAGTTGAAAGATGATGGTAGCAATTACATGGACTGGGTCCGTAACCTAAGGATTATCCTCATTGCTGCACAGAAAAGTTACGTCCTGGAAGCACCGCTGGGTGCCAGGCCTGCTGCTGATGCAACTGACGACGTTAAGAACGTCTGGCAGAGCAAAGCTGATGACTACTCTATAGTTCAGTGTGCCATGCTTTACGGCTTAGAACCGGGTCTTCAACGACGTTTTGAACGTCATGGAGCATATGAGATGTTCCAGGAGTTGAAGTTAATATTTCAAGCAAATGCCCGGATTGAGAGATATGAAGTCTCTAATAAGTTCTACAGCTGCAAGATGGAGGAGAATAGTTCTGTCAGTGAACACATACTCAAAATGTCTGGGTATAATAATCACTTGATTCAACTGGGAGTTAATCTTCCTGATGATAGTGTCATTGACAGAATTCTCCAATCACTGCCACCAAGCTACAAGAGCTTCGTGATGAACTATAATATGCAAGGGATGAACAAAACTATTTCCGAGCTCTTCGCAATGCTAAAGGCTGCGGAGGTAGAAATCAAAAAGGAGCATCAAGTGTTGATGGTTAACAAGACCACCAGTTTCAAGAAAAAGGGCAAAGGGAAGAAGAAGGGGAACTTCAAAAAGAACGGCAAGGAAGTTGCTGCTCAAGAGAAGAAACCCAAGTCTGAACCTAAGCCTGAAACTGAGTGCTTCTACTGCAAGCAGACTAGACACTGGAAGCGGAATTGCCCCAAGTATTTGGCGGATAAGAAGGATGGCAAAGTGAACAAAGGTATATGTGATATACATGTTATTGATGTGTACCTTACTAATGCTCGCAGTAGCACCTGGGTATTTGATACTGGTTCTGTTGCTAATATTTGCAACTCGAAACAGAGACTACGAATTAAGTGAAGATTGGCTAAGGACGAGGTGATGATGCGCGTGGGAAATGGTTCCAAAGTCGATGTGATCGCGATTGGCACGCTACCTCTACATCTACCTTCGGGATTAGTTTTAGACCTGAATAATTGTTATTTGGTGCCAGTGTTGAGCATGAACATTATATCTGGATCTTGTTTGATGCGAGACGGTTATTCATTTAAATAAGAGACTAATGGTTGTTCTATTTATATGAGTAATATCTTTTATGGTCATGCACCCTTGAAGAGTGGTCTATTTTTATTAAATCTTGATAGTAGTGATACACATATTCATAGTGTTGAAACCAAAAGATGCAGAGTTGATAACGATAGTGCAACTTATTTGTGGCACTGCCGTTTAGGTCATATCGGTGTAAAGCGCATGAAGAAACTCCATATTGATGGGCTTTTGGAATCACTTTATTATGAATCACTTGGTACTTGCGAACCGTGCCTCATGGGCAAGATGACTAAAACGCCGTTCTCCGGAACTATGGAGCGAGCAACTGATTTGTTGGAGATCATACATACTGATGTTTGTGGTCCAATGAATGTTGAGGCTCGCGGCGGGCATCATTATTTTCTCACTTCACAGATGATTTGAGCAGATATGGGTATATCTACTTAATGAAACACAAGTCTGAAACATTTGAAAAGTTCAAAGAATTTCAGAGTGAAGTGGAAAATCATCGTAACAAGAAAATAAAGTTTCTACGATCTGATCATGGAGGAGAATATTTGAGTTACGAGTTTGGTCTACACTTGAAACAATGCGGAATAGTTTCGCAACTCACGCCACCCGGAACACCACAACGAAATGGTGTGTCCAAACGTCGTAATCGTACTTTACTAGATATGGTGCGATCTATGATGTCTCTTACAGATTTACCGCTATCGTTTTGGGGTTATGCTTTAGAGACGGCCGCATTCACGTTAAATAGGGCACCATCAAAATCCGTTGAGACGACACCTTATGAACTGTGGTTTGGCAAGAAACTAAAGTTGTCGTTTCTTAAAGTTTGGGGCTGCGATGCTTATGTGAAGAAACTTCAACCAGATAAGCTCGAACCCAAATCAGAGAAATGTGTCTTCATAGGATACCCAAAAGAGACTATTGGATACACCTTCTATCACAAATCTGAGGGCAAGATTTTCGTTGCTAAATTCGGGTCCTTTCTAGAGAAGGAGTTTCTGTCGAAAGAAGTGAGTGGGAGGAAAGTAGAACTTGATGAGATAACTGTATCTACTCCCTTGTTGGAAAGTAGTTCGTCACAAGAACCAGTTCCTGTGACAACTACACCAACTAGTGAGGAAGCTAATGATATTGATCATGAAACTTCAGATCAAGTTTCTACTGAACCTCGTAGGTCTACCAGAATAAGATCTGCACCAGAGTGGTACGGTAATCCTATTCTGGAAGTCATGTTACTTGACCATGATGAACCTACGAACTATGAGGAAGCAATGATGAGCCCAGATTCCGCAAAATGGCTAGAGGCCATGAAATCTGAGATGGGATCCATGTATGAAAACAAAGTATGGACTTCGGTTGACTTGCCCGATGATCGGCAAGCCATTGAGAATAAATGGATTTTTAAGAAGAAGACTGACGCTGATGGTAATATAACTGTCTATAAAGCTCGACTTGTTGCGAAAGGTTTTCGACAAGTTCAAGGGGTTGACTACGATGAGACTTTCTCACCCGTAGCGATGCTTAAGTCTGTCCGAATCATGTTAGCTATTGCTGCATTTCATGATTATGAAATTTGGCAAATGGATGTCAAAACTGCATTCTTGAATGGATTTCTGGAAGAAGAGTTGTATATGATGCAACCAGAAGGTTTTGTTGATCCAAAAGGTGCTAACAAAGTGTGCAAACTCCAGCGATCTATTTATGGGCTGGTGCAAGCATCTTGGAGTTGGAATAAACGTTTTGATAGTGTGATCAAAGCATATGGTTTTATACAGACTTTTGGAGAAGCCTGTATTTACAAGAAAGTGAGTGGGAGCTCTGTAGCATTTCTGATTTTATATGTAGATGACATATTATTAATTGGAAATGATATAGAATTTCTGGATAGCATAAAGGGATACTTGAATAAAAGATTTTCAATGAAAGACCTCGGTGAAGCTGCTTACATATTAGGCATCAAGATCTATAGAGATAGATCAAGACGCTTAATAGGACTTCCACAAAGCACATACCTTGACAAAATTTTGAAAAAGTTCAAAATGGATCAGGCAAAGAAAGGTTTCTTGCCTGTGCTACAAGGTGTGAAGTTGAGTCAAACTCAATGCCTGACCACAGCAGAAGATAGAGAGAAAATGAAAGATGTTCCCTATGCTTCAGCCATAGGCTCTATCATGTATGCAATGCTGTGTACCAGACCTGACGTATGCTTAGCAATAAGCTTGGCAGGAAGGTACCAAAGTAATCCAGGAGAGGATCACTGGACAGCGGTCAAGAACATCCTGAAATACCTGAAAAGGACTAAGGATATGTTTCTCGTATATGGAGGTGACAAAGAGCTAGTCGTAAAAGGTTACGTCGATGCAAGCTTTGACACTGATCCGGACGATTCTAAATCGCAAACCGGATACGTGTTTATATTAAACGGTGGAGCTGTAAGTTGGTGCAGTTCTAAACAAAGCATCGTGGCTGGATCTACATATGAAGCGGAGTACATAGCTGCTTCTGAAGTAGCAAATGAAGGAGTCTGGATGAAGGAGTTCATTACCGATCTAGGTGTCATACCTAGTGCATCGGGACCAATGAAGATTTTCTGTGACAATACTGGTGCAATTGCTTTGGCAAAGGAATCCAGATTTCACAAGAGGACCAAGCACATCAAGAGACGCTTCAATTCCATTCGGGACCAAGTCCAAGTGGGAGACATAGAGATTTGCAAAATACATACGGATCTGAATGTTGCAGACCCGTTGACTAAGCCTCTCTCATGAGCAAAACATGATCAACACCAAGACTCCATGGGTGTTAGAATCATTACTATGTAATCTAGATTATTGACTCTAGTGCAAGTGGGAGATTGAAGGAAATATGCCCTAGAGGCAATAATAAAGTTATTATTTATTTCCTCATATCATGATCAATGTTTATTATTCATGCTAGAATTGTATTAACCAGAAACATGATACATGTGTGAATACATAGACAAACATATAGTCACTAGTATGCCTCTACTTGACTAGCTCATTAATCAAAGATGGTTATGTTTCCTAACCATAGACATGTGTTGTCATTTGATTAATGGGATCACATCGTTAGAAGAATGATGTGATTGACATGACCCATCCCGTTAGCTTAGCACTTGATCGTTTAGTATTCTGCTATTGCTTTCTTCATGACTTATACATGTTCCTGCAACTATGAGAAATATGCAACTCCCGTTTACCGGAAGAACACTTTGGGTACTACCAAACGTCACAACGTAACTGGGTGATTATAAAGGAGTACTACAGGTGTCTCCGAAGGTACATGTTGAGTTGGCGTATTTCGAGATTAGGTTTTGTCACTCCGATTGTCGGAGAGGTATCTCTGGGCCCTCTCGGTAATACTCATCACTTAAGCCTTGCAAGCATTATAACTAATAAGTTGGTTATGAGATGACGTATTACAGAACGAGTAAAGAGACTTGCCGGTAACGAGATTGTGTTGGGGAACGTTGCAGAAAATTAAAATTTTTCCTACGGTTTCACCAAGATCCATTTATGAGTTCATCTAAGCAACGAGTCAAGGGAGTGAGTTTGCATCTACATACCACTTGTAGATCGAGTGCGGAAGCGTTCAAGGGGATGGTGATGATGGAGTCGTACTCGTCGTGATTCGGATCACCGATGACCAAGTGCTGAACGGACAACACCTCCGCGTTCAACACCCGTACGGGACAGACGACGTCTCCTCCGTCTTGATCCAGCAAGGAGGAAGGAGAGGTTGAGGAAGGCAGCTCCAACGGCAGCACGACGGCGTGGTGTAGTGGGCTTCGCCAAGCACGTACGGAGGAGGAAAGGTGTTGGGGAGGGGAGGGGCTGCGCCTTGAGTTGTCTTTTGCAGCCCTCCCCTCACCCCTCTATTTATAGGGGAAGGGGCAAGGGGGGCCGACCCCTCTAGATGGGATCTAGAGTGGGGGCGGCGGCCAGGGAGGGGAGGCTTGCCCCCCAAGCAAGGGGGGCGCCCCCCTTAGGGTTTCCCCCCCAACCCTAGGCGCATGGGCCCAAGGTGGGGGGCGCGCCCAGCCCTCCAGGGGCTGGCTCCCTGCCCCTTGCGGCCCATGTGGCCCTCCGGGAGGGGTGGCCCCTCCCGGTGGACCCCCGGAACCCCTCCGGTGGCCCCGGTACAATACCGATAGGACCCCGAATTCTTCCGGTGTCCGTATGACAACTTCCCATATATAAAACTTCACCTCCGGACCATTCCGGAACTCCTCGTGACGTCCGGGATCTCATCTGGGACTCCGAACAACTTTCGGTAATCACATACAAGTCTTCCTAATAACCCTAGCGTCACCGAACCTTAAGTGTGTAGACCCTACGGGTTCGGGAGACATGCAGACATGACCGAGACTCTCCGGTCAATAACCAACAGCGGGATCTGGATACCCATGTTGGCTCCCACATGCTCCTCGATGATGTCATCGGATGAACCACGATGTCGAGGATTCGATCAAACCCCGTATACAATTCCCTTTGTCAATCGGTACGTTACTTGCCCGAGACTCGATCGTCGGTATCCCAATACCTTGTTCAGTCTCGTTACCGGCAAGTCACTTTACTCGTACCGTAATGCATGATCCCGTGATCAACCACTTGGTCACTTTGAGCTCATTATGATGATGCATTACCGAGTGGGCCCAGAGATACCTCTCCGTCATACGGAGTGACAAATCCCAGTCTTGATCCGTGTCAACCCAACAAACACTTTCGGAGATACCTGTAGTGCACCTTTATAATCACCCAGTTACGTTGTGACGTTTGATACACCCAAAGCACTCCTACGGTATCCGGGAGTTACACGATCTCATGGTCGAAGGAAGAGATACTTGACATTGGAAAAGCTCTAGCAAACGAACTAACCGACCTTTGTGCTATGCTTAGGATTGGGTCTTGTCCATCACATCATTCTCCTAATGATGTGATCCCGTTATCAACGACATCCAATGTCCATAGCCAGGAAACCATGACTATCTGTTGATCACAACGAGCTAGTCAACTAGAGGCTCACTAGGGACATATTGTGGTCTATGTATTCACACGTGTATTACGATTTCCGGATAATACAGTTATAGCATGAATAAAAGACTATTATCATGAACAAAGAAATATAATAATAACACTTTTATTATTGCCTCTATGGCATATTTCCAACAGATTGAACTAGGTATTGGATACCGACGATCAAATCTCGGACAAGTAACATACCGATGACAAAGGGAACAACGTATGTTGTTATGCGGTTTGACCGATAAAGATCTTCGTAGAATATGTAGGAACCAATATGGGCATCCAGGTCCCGCTATTGGTTATTGACCGAGAATGGTTTTAGGTCATGTCTACATAGTTCTCGAACCCGTAGGGTCCGCACGCTTAACGTTTCGATGACAGTTTTATTATGAGTTTACAAGTTTTGATGTACCGAAGTTTGTTCGGAGTCCCGGATGTGATCACGGACATGACGAGGAGTCTCGGAATGGTCGAGACATAAAGATTGATATATTGGAAGCCTATGTTTGGACATCGGAATGGTTCCGGGTGAAATTGGCATTTTACCGGAGTACCGGGAGGTTACCGGAACCCCCCCGGGGGGTTAATGGGCCTACATGGGCCACGAGGGAGAAGAGAGAAGGAGCCAGGAGGGGGCCGCGCGCCCCTCCCCCTCCTAGTCCGAATAGGACAAGGGAAGGGGGGCGGCGCCGATAGAGCCCTGCGCAAAGGTCGCGGAGTTTAGGCGAAGCCCTGCGCCGATAGAGCATCATCATCGTCACCACGCCGTCGTGCTGATGGAACTCATCCCCGAAGCTTTGTTGGATCGGAGCCCGGGGATCGTCATCGAGCTGAACGTGTGCTGAACTCGGAGGTGCCGTACGTTCGGTGCTTGGATCGGTCGGATCGTGAAGACGTACGACTACATCAACCGCGTTGTCATAACGCTTCCGCTTACGGTCTACGAGGGTACGTGGACAACACTCTCCCCTCTCGTTGCTATGCCATCACCATGATCTTGCGTGTACGTAGGAATTTTTTTGAAATTACTACGTTCCCCAACAGCTAATCCGGCCTGGACCAAAGCCCTGTTTTCTACTAGTGTTCACGGGGTACCGAAGTGGTCCAGGACAAGTGCACTACGAATCAACTATTCGGTCAATCTTCCCCTTCCACAAACTTCTAAGTCTGCTCAACTATTTACCAATCTTTTTGTTTTAAATACCCAAAGTGTGTGTATCATTCCATTGATAGAAGAAAAGAGAATGAGTACAAATGACGATACAACACACGCACGAACGAAAGGAGGTACGAACACGGTGCCCAGAGTAGAGAGACAAGAGAGACAAGGCGTGCTCGCTCTGAACAAGCAAACAACACAGCTACACCCCCTAGCTTGAGGGGCAGTCCGAACCTACATGACGTCCTACATCTACAAGTCCGACACCGGGGATGCTGCAAGCACACAAGATGACGCCAGGCGCCCGCCGCCGTCCGATTTGATGAATGAAACCTAGGGTTTCCCCAGGTGCTCAAAGAGGGGCTCAGAGAGAGTCCACGACAACGCTTCCAAGAAGCGAACTACACTTGTGAGTGTCGCTGCTGCCAGCACCGGCAGGCCAAGCAGGGATTTCTCCCCGGCCTGGGCCCGAGGAATCCCATAGCCACCGGATCAGAAATCAGGAGTCGAAAGTAAAATGTAGGTTGAAAAAACACCACCAAGAAGGGGGGCCAGGCCAGACACGCAGGCCTTGACATGACAGGCGCAGGGCAACAAGGTGTCTTGGGTTGGGGAGGGGGAGGGGCGAGGAGCCAAAGCAGGGGACGCAATGACCGATGATGCCAGCAAGCCAAGAACTAGAGGGGGTGCATAACAATTTTAAGGGAAAAAGCTAGATGGTCAGGAGCTCTGGCAATTCATTAAGCAGGATAGAGTGGATGTAGTTCCCATATGCATGATACTAGTATATGATGCTTCTCACTACGAGTAGCCTAACCAAAATTCTAAAAAGAATCTGCAAAAAAAGAAGAAACTGTATAATTAAAGAACAAAATCCTCATGCTGTTCTTTGGGACAAGATAAAATCAAAAACAAATGTTGTAGATTTTGTTTCCAAAAGATATTTTTGCAGTAACCAAAACGATGCATCACAATTTTAAGGGAAATAGTTACATGCATCGTCCAGAAGCAGAGGCCGGGGTCATCCTCTTTTTGTAAAAACAATTTTGAGGGAAAAAGCTAGATGGTCGGGAGCTTCGGCAATTCATTAAGCAGGAGAGAGTGGATGCAGTTCACAAGAAAAACCGGATCAAAAACATCACATAGCAGCGATGTTTTTCATTGCAAAATTTTGGGATAAAAGCGGGTGTCGCAGCTCAATTATGTTCACTACATCGCACGCGCATCCACGGCCGGTGTAGCGGCGTGAAAAATCTCACCAAGCAAACGCTCGAGGGCGAGAGCGTCCGAGACAACACCAAGGTGAGACATATTGGCGATCCTGATGGACCTGTAGTGCTCCTGCCTCGGGTCTCCACCCATCACCGTGTCCAGCGCAAGTATGCTCGCCAAGTTCACCACGCCGTCGCCGTCTCCGTACACCACCTCCGGGGCCGCGCCGAGGCCGCCAGGGCCCGGGTAGACGAGCCTCTCCACGGTCGGCACGCCACCGCCGTTGACACACGTCATGGGCACTAGCGGCGGTCCGAGGCTCAGCGCCACGGGAAGGGCACGCGTCTCGTAGAGCCATACCGCCTGTGGCGGCAGCCCCGCCGCCGCGAGGAATGCCGGCATGTCGCGCGCGGCGTAGCTCCGGTTCGCCGTGACCACCAGCGGCGTGTCGTCGCCGAAAGCGACGGGAGACGGCAGTGCCGAGAAAGTGCCGGGGAAGATCATCCTAACTTGCGGCGGCGAGAGGACGCCGGCGGGTGAGGCTGAGGTGGAGCTGCCGCTCGAGGGGAGGAGGCTCTGCATTAGCAGCACGAACCCGCCGGCGCCCGTAGAGGCCATGACGAAGTGCTTCACCAACCTCCTGCACCACGGCAGCGGGCTCCGGTTGAGGAAGTCGAGTGCGAAGTAGCCACCCTGGCTGTGCGAGACGAGGATGACCGGCTTGTCACCGTTCGTCCTGCTCGCGCGCTCCACCAGCTCCCTGAGCTGCCGCCGGAACCGGGAGAGCTCTCTGTTCGCCTTCCCCGGTGGGGCGGGCGCCTGCCGGGAGTCGTAGGGAGCACCGAAGAGGGTCTCGCCGTCGCGGTACCCTACTCGCTCCAACGCCTCCACCAGCTTCCCCATGCAGAGCTCCCTGGCAGGTTAACCAAGTTGTCGTTTATTGATGTGAATATGTGATGTCGTTAGTGAGAGCATAGTTTTGGATTCTACCCTTTAATTATTGGTCTTTTTAGTATTTTGTGTTAAATTTTGATCATAGATTTAACTAAAAAAATAATAATGCGTTCATCGAAAACTATATCGTTGGATTTGTATTTGAACATCATTTTTACTGATACTTTGCATTGGTTACCTGCATTAATATTTTGTTAGTTAAATCTAAGATCAAAATTTAGCATAAAATGTGAAGGGACCAATAAACCACGACGAAGCTAGTACTTACTTGTCGGCAAGGTCGTCGGCAAGGAAGCCGCGGGTGGAGCCGAAGGAGACGGCGCGGGTCTCGGCGCCCGGCGCGTTGCGGTAATCGCCGGCGACATCGTCGTAGACCAATCTAAACTGATCGGCGAAGCACGGGGCGTCGGCATCAGGAGCGGCCGCGTTCTTCCATAGCCGGTGCCACTGGCCGTCGCCCTTGTGCCCGGCGCAGAGCGGCGACGGCGGCTCGTAGGCGTCCGTGAGGCGGACCTCGATCTGGCTGCACGTGCTGCCGGGCAGCAGCACCACGGGGTGGAGGCCGGAGGCGTGGTCGAGAGTCCACGGCAAGGCGGCGGTGTGGCTGAGCAGGAAGAAGGCAGAGTGGGTGAGCAGGAGGAGCCGTGGCAACCATTGGAGCTTGGTGGCCATGGCCATGGCGACTGGCGAGAGAGAGAGATACGTGGCCTGCCTTGCCTCTACGTATGCCTTGCCTTTATCGATGGGCAACGTCTCCCTCCTTCCTATCCTATCAATTTCCTGCGGTCCAACACGCTGGGCTGCTGCGCTCCACTGTTTTTGTTGGAAATGACACTTTGTTTTTAGAGCAACTCCGGAATTGCTAAAAGTGAGAATGACTCAGAATTTTGTTGAAAGTGACACCAAAATTTTGTTGAAAACCGACTCTGAAATTTGGTGAAAGTGACCAAAAGTTGATGAAAGTGAAATTCTGGAAGGCGACACAGAGGGTTTGGCGACCAAACAGATCCCGGCCAGGTGGATCCGAGGCAACCAACCTCACAGGCTCCCCGACTAAGGCGAAGCTAGTCGAATGTCGCCATTGAAGAATGAGCTAGAGGACAAAGACACGAAGCAACGACGTCCACTCCACCAGAAGACGTGTTTAGAGGCCACCTGCATAACACAACCACCACGAATCCAAAACCTACTCATTATTTCAATTTAAATAACTGTGTTTCTTACTACTGATTTTTGATTCTTCCTCGAGGACCATCAAGATTTTAGCTTGAAGAGGAGGGCAATGAGTGATGTCACTTGTCACACCGTTGTTTAAACCGGATAATCCTAGAATATCCAAGAGAGTCACTTTGATATTTCCACTAATGACTAATGAACGCAAGAAATTACGAAATCCTTGGTTTAATGTGTTTCCGCAGGGAATGGATCCGAACATGGAAGAAACTCATCATACAAAATAAAACACCAAGTGTGGGAGCAAACATAAGTCAAATGGAGGTGTCACAAGGCGAACCGACCAGAAGACAACCCACAGTGCTGTAATGTCCCATAGTTTAGAGAGTTGAATGGGTTTATTTTTCTTTCGAATGTGCATTGCATTCATGCATATAAACATTGGGGTAAAATTAAACGTTCTGAACTTAGTTGAATTTAGATGAAAGTGACTCAAGTATTAAATTTGGCATGACCTTTGCTCTTTTTTTAGTACTTGGTTCACAATTCAAATAGGATATAAGTTAAGGACCTATGTGCATAAGGACAACTCCATATTACAATTGAAGTAGAATTAAACAAATAAATAATAGGATGAGAATTAATGATTAAATTCTTTTTACAAAGTTATATGACAAAAGTTTGATCCAAAAAGGAATTTAAATTTTTTATTAATAAATAAATTACTACAAAGTAATATTATGAATCCTACAATCTGGATAAGGAAAAAAGCTTTATTTATATAAATACAATTACAAAATCATTATCAATTTATATTGGGTAAAAGGAAAAAAAAGTCCTAAACTAAACCTAGTTAACTACATCTTCATTTCTTTTTTCTTCTTGATCAAGACTCGCAAAGCAATCATGAAACAAAAAGGGTGTTGATGATTAAAATGTTGCATTTCCCTAAGGGAAATGCATTGCTTTATGAGTCGGTTTATTATGGAGTCGTAACTTGTCCAAAACCCTTTGAAAACTGAAACATTTTTTTTTGAAAACTTCAAACATATTTTGCAAAACGTGATTTTTTTTAAAAACTTTGAATGATTTTTGTAAAACCCAAACATTTCAGGGTACGCAACTAAATTATATAATATTTTTGAAATTTGTAAAAAAAATAAACTTAAAATAAAAAATAAGAAAAGGAAAAAAGAAAAAGAAAAGAAGAAGGAAAAAGGGAAAAAAAATAGTAAACCAGAAGAACCGGCTCAGGAACCTTTTGAAAGGTTCCCAAAACCGGTCAAAAAAAAAAGCAAAGTGAGCCGGCCCATGTACGTTGACAACCTATCGCAGAATGTGGCAATTAGGGTTTTCCGTGGCTGATCACTGTCCGTGGACACGTCGAGACGCGTCTGTGAATGTTTAAGAGGCTGGATTAGCTAGGTCGGGCATGTAAATTCTAGGTTTGTAGCCCATCATTATGCTTGTGCGCAACCCAAATTAATATGTTCCAGTATCCACAGTTTAGTTCTGATACTGCTGCCCCGTATCCGCTTTGCGAGTGGAAGCAGTATGTGCGGGGGCAAAGGAGGAGCACGTCGGAGCTGAGATCCAACGGCTGTACTTTGCCTGTTGGCCTAATCCTGCGGTGCCGAAGCGGTCCGATCTGAGCTCGCGCCGGTCGGCCGAGGCAGAGCGTCGTCCAAATTAATTTTTTCGAGACATGACATTTTCTGCCTTCGCCACGAACCCTCGCTCTGTTCCCCCCCTTCTTCCACAGCTGCGCCGCTCCACTCCACTTCCGCCGGCGTACCCTGCCGGCGACCGGCGCCGCAGCTCGCCGCTGTCTGCTAGACGGCGGATCCATTAACTGGTACCCAGAATCCGCTCCTTTTCTGCTCGATTCCGCCCCCGGTTGGCCGCCCACAATCTCGACCTCGAACCCTAGCCACGCAGGCAGCAATGCGATCCAATCCTGCCACGCCTGCGAATCCCAGCAGGAGGGGAAAGCGGGGGCATTACAACTCCGCCAACAAGTCCCGCCGGAAGGTAAATCCCTCCCCTTTTCTTCTTCCCGCATCCAAATGGGCTGGACTGGATTCAGTCCAGTTCAGTAAATCCCTCTGCTTTATTCAGTTCACTTCACATCTAAATCCCTCTGCTTGTTGTAGGGCGATAGGGCGTATATGTGCTCGCCTCACCTCATCCCGCCGATCATGAAGCGTCTCAGCGACGAGCAGAGAGGCTTTGTCGAAAAGATTGGGTTTGGGAGCCTGCTGTCCATGGCAGACTTCGAGATGGACAAGGCCCTCACCCTGTGGCTGATCGACAGGTTCAGCTGCGACGCCGAGGCGCTCGAGTTCGACGGCGGCGTGTCGGTCCCGGTGAGGCCGCTCGTGGCGTCCGTCCTCGGGATCCCTTCCGGCCCCATCCAGGTCGTGGCGGGCCTCCACGTCGGCGACGCTCTCCGCACTCGCTACCGCTGCCTGAAAGGGAAGAACGCCGAGAAACTGGCCGAAGAAATGCGCGGCATGACCGAGGAGGAACCCTTCTGTATGGCCTTCATGATGGTGATCCTTGCGGTTTATCTCGCGCCCAACACGACCAAGCTTGTCAACAGGTACTTGTTTGGAGCTGCCCAACAGGTTGGCAGCCTCAAGCAGATGGACTGGTGCGGCTTCGTTGCTGACTATCTCTTCAGAGGGATCAGGAAGTTCAAGGAATCGGATGCACCCTTTGTTTTTGTAAAGGGCTGTGTGCACATTCTCAACGTAAGAAACATTCCGACCGCACTTGTGGAAATTACAAGCTGTTTGAATGTGCTGATGTCGCTTGTTTATTTATGAATTTTGTTTCCATTCATTGTCCTTGAAATGCAGGTCATTTTCATTGATCTCGTGAAACACGCTGCATTTGAAGTGCCAAACGGCTTTCCACGCTTGGGCTTTGTCACTACAGAGCATAACAAATGGGTAGCTTCACATCCCTTTGGTAGCTTGCTGGTAACTACTCATGTACTACATTCTGCAATCAAACTGACTGTGATACACTTTTCTTTTATCATGTGACATATGCCTTGTTCAAAATAATGGCATGCTCTATGCTACTACAAGCATTACCAGTCTTGTAACCCACATTCATCCAGCGAGTAGCATTTATTTACCAAATCTTTACCGATCAAGTTTATTACTTGTACGGAATTAACATTTGAGTGACCTCTTTCAAAAGTATAATTTTCTTTTTATGAAGTGGCATATAATGTTTGCTCAATCAGTAACTTTATGCGCATTCTGATGCAAATAGGTGCGTCGTCTAGAAGAGTCTGTCTATGCTCCCGTGCTCAATAACATGGGAGATGGTAACATTGTTGAAGGCGGAACATGTGCTGATTCTGATACAAATACTGATGCTCTGGCCAATCAGTTTGCTATCACTGTCACCCATCAAAATAACCCGCATCCGATTTCAGCATACCCTGGCCCTGCCAGAACAACCCCTGATGTAACGAGCTTGGCCAGTGTTGAACATGTAGCGTTAGAGACATCAGCTCGATCTGCAGGTACAAGCCAGATACTTACTCCTATTACATTATCTATCTATAGCCAGGTTATAACAGATATTACACAAGCATTTTCAACCATTAATTGGCAAGGCTTGTCCCGAACAACATGTATGTAGCATGCTGTAAACTCTGTATTCTTCACCTTTGTTACCCATTGTACAAGATCTTTACATATTCATGAAATGGAAACAACTGTTTTCTTTAACATTATGTTTGTATATCTCTGACAAAATTGTAACATGTATTCCTTTTTCTTTTGCACATAATTCTACAGTGTATTCATTTAACACTCACAGAGTTGAGGGGTCTGTTTTCTTGGAAGAACGCGTAGTTTTTCCAAGAAGCCGCGAGCAATTGCAGTCTGGTGGGCCTTCTTCACCGTTTTCTGCACAAGTTTGTTGACCCTTCACTTCTGTGACATTATTTTTTTAATTACGCTATGTTATGGGTTCCAATTCCACACGGCATGGCATGGCAGTAATTCAAATAATGTGTTTCCCTCTGATTCCTTTGCAGATTGCGGAGAAGACGCAGCTTGCGCCAGAAGCCACTTTGGGAAGGAGCAGGGGTTCACCGAAGGACGATCGGACGCCCGAGAGGGCGAGGGTGGAGCTGCCCAATAGTGGGCAAGTAAAGCGAGCCGGAGAAGGCACCATAAGGATGGACATGAGTTTGCTTAGTTGTCGCGTCTGCTACCACCCCGTCAAGCCCCCTGTCTTCCAGGTTAATTTCTGTCTGAAAAGAATGCTCGAATAATTTCCTGTTCCATTCAGCTGATGTCTGAGCATGGCAGTATCTGATACAATTTTGTGCAGTGCAATGTCGGGCATTTAGCTTGCGGCACATGCCTCGCGGAGCTCCCCGGCGAACAGTGCCCGATCTGTGAGCACGGCGGTGGCTTTAGCCGCTGCCCAGTGATGGACGACGTCGTCTTGTCGAGCGAGATGAAGTGCTCCTACGGCGGCTGCCAGAGCTACGTCCCCTACCACGAGCTCGACGGCCACCAGAGAGTGTGCCCACACGCGCCCTGCTTCTGCACGGAGCCCGGTTGCGGCTTCTGCGGCCCTCCGCCGGCGCTCCTCGGCCACCTCACCGCGGTGCACTCGGTGCCAGTGCAGAAGGTCCAGTACGGCAATGTTCACCGGCTCCGGTTGTCGGAGGCGCGGTGCCTGCTCCACGCGGAAGAGGACGACAGCGTGTTCCTCCTGGCCGTGGGGGCCGTGGGCGCGCTCGGCATGGCCACCGTCGTGTCTGCGGTGTGCATCTGCGCGGGAGCGTCACTGGAGCCGCGGCACGCGGTCAAGCTCCGGGCGAACGGCCCGCCGCCACCGAGCGGCGCAGCGGGCAGCATTCTGTTGGACATGAAGGCGGTGACGAACAGCAACAGGCCCGGCGAGGTGGCCGTGGAGGAGCTGCCGTCGTTCTTGATGGTGCCGCCGACATATCTGGTTGGATCTGGCGCGTCCGAGGTGTCTCTCGACGTTCGCATTGACAGGGTGTGACCCGGGGCATGATTTCTTCATGGAAAATGCACTGGTGTAATGGCTGCTAGATGCCACTCCTGATGGAAGATGTACACTGAACTTGCCGAGTGGATGGAAAAAAACGCGGTGAAGGTGTTGTCTTTTTACCATGGGTGCGAGGGGAATTCACCATGAAATGTCTTCTTTTTAGAGAACCATGGGGCCAACAAGCTTCCACCAAAATGGGGCTGCGCGGGGTGCCACCCAAAACTAGCCCCCGCACGACTCCCCCTTCAAGGAACATTGTGTTTTGGGGCGAGACTCCCCCTCCAGAAAATTTCGGGATGTCCCAAAACTTTTTTGACGCCCCACCAAAAACTACGGACGCATTTTGAAACTTTTCTGCCCTGATGTGAAACTATTTTTGGTTTCTTCAAACATATTTGGTTTTCCCTCCATTTTTGGTGTCTCCGAAACTTTTCCGTTGACTTCCTCTTAGACTTCTTTTCTAGTACTGTACTCAGCAGATATATGACACTTAAGGCTGTGTTCGGATCAAAGGGATACGTTTGGAACAAAATAGGGGAAATGGAAAAGGAAGTGAGATGCAAAACAGGGGAAAATAAAAATTTGTAGGAATCTACACAGTCGTATTCGGAATGCAGGACAAAAAACCCACGAAATCAACAGATGTGGGTCCCCTGCATGATTTTTAAGGCTTCGTTCGGTGTGCAGGCATAAAAAACATAGGAAAAACAAACTGCATAGGAATTGGACCGAGTGAACAGTGGAGAACTGTGGAAAGATGAAACAAGGGAAAGGAGCTAGGGCTTGCGTTCGGGTGGCTCACAAAAACACAGAACGACTAGAGTCATGAGCAGTGGCTATCCCAATATTTTACTGTGGAGTACTACTTCATTGCTTGAATACTTTATTCTGCCACACAGGTGCAACTCCTCGGTTTGCCTCGGGACTCCGCCCAAAAATGTGCTCCGGGTGGATTTGCACAATCCTGTGAAATCTGGATGCCTAGGGATACTTTCCTCTGGAATGTTTTGTATTCTTCCTTTGAACCGAACAGCTAATAGGAAAGAGAACCTGTACAAGCTAATTTTCCTTTGGAATGGCCGCAAATCCCGTGAACCGAACGGGGCGGCCCATGTTAGTCTCGAAGTCTGCCATGGACAGCAGGCTCCCAAACCCGATTTTTCTGACGAAGCCCTTCTGCTCCTCGCTGAGAAGCCCCACAATCCGCGGGATGAGGTGCGGGGAACATCTGTACGACGCCGTCCCGCTCTGCAAGGTATGAGCGGATCAGCTCAGGGGACTCGGATGTAGAGTAATATGAACTGAATGAAAAAGAAAAAAGTATAGATAACCCCCACAACTATTCCATTTGGATCACATAACCCCCTCATCTTTAAAACAGGGTTCTTAATCCCCTAAACTATCCTAAACCGGACAAATCACCCCCTAACCTTCACTTTAGCGGTATGGGACGGTGGTTTTGCATACGTGGCATCTGGCTTGGGCCCACAGGCTGGCCACGTGGAACAGGGGTTGCTGGGTGTGGTCTAAAACGACGCCCCCGAGCCGGTTCGACCCAAACCCAGCCTGTTCGCCTCCCTTCTCTTCATCTCCAACACGATCTCCTTCTCTGAGAGACGGCGGCGACGAGGTTTAGGGATGATGGTCGGCGGCATGAAGTGAGTATCGGACGGCGGCGCGGCGAGCAGGTCAGTCACCGAAGATGGATGCCCAAACATGTGTTGCAATACCTTTGTATTTTCTCTGTTTTAGGTTGGGGTTTCCAGGGTTTGGGGGATTTCATGGATTTTGGTTCCAGATTATCTTACGTCTGTCATGTATGGAATTATTGATTTGGTTTACTGCCACCATGATATGTACGATTAATTGATTATGGTACACTCAAATTATTTGATTTAGGGTTGATTCGACTAGAACTAAAATTGAAGGAGTGTTTTTTAATTCAGATTCTTTTAATTTTGTGGACAGATCTGAGGCATGGAGAAGAGCAGCAAGAGCAGCAGTTACTGGGAGGATGAGTATGCACAAGAGCAGCAGCACAATTCAGTTAGAGAAGAGCAGCAACAACATTCAGAGGAGCAGCAGGTTCATGCAAATGCAGAGGAGCAGCAACAATATGTAGGTGCAGAGGAGCAGCACCAATATGTAGGTGCAGAGGGGCACATGGAAGAACCAGAACCTTGGAAATTTTCCAACATGTATTACCAGCCTAGAAGGACATCTAAATTAACAGTTAGTAGAGGAAAATCAAGTGTAGTTGAGGAGGAAGTAAATAGTGGCAGTGATTTATCTGATAGTGACTATGCTATCCCCCCTTCAGAAAGCAACAGCTCAGCATCTGATGATGAGGTCTTGGAGATGAGAAAATATGCAAAAGAATTGAAGGAGAAAGTGAGAAAGAACATGTTGAGAGAAGATGAGGGCAAAACATGCAATGTGTCTGATGATTTTATTGTGCCTGAAAACTCTTGGCTAGATGATTCAGATGGAGAAGGTACACCATACTTTGAAAGTGATGACGATATGTCATATGATGAAGGCAGTGCCTGAAAACTCTTGGCTAGATGATTCAGATGGAGAAGGTACACCATGCAATCAGTGCAATTTACACAATCTCTGGACTGATAGATGATTACATTGCCCCATGCTACAAGATCTCTGAGTACGACAAGATATATAACCATGTCTTGCAACCAGTGGAGGGAAAAGAGAGTTGGCCAGTTGCTGACATGCCAAAACCTCATCCACCTCCTCATAGGGTAATGCCAGGAAGAAAGAAGACAAAAAGAAGAAGAGAAGAAGGTGAGAAACCTCAGGGGAACAAGCTTTCAAAGAAAGGCATTAAAATTGCATGTTCTATGTGTGGGAGCTTTTCTCATAACAAAAGAACCTGTGAGAAAAATCCAAATAAAGGTCAGAAACAAAATGCTAGCTACACAAGAGCAGCAAAAAGAGCAAGGAAAAAACAGCAAAAAGATTTAGTAAACAACACACAGGTAATTAGTTATGTCTGAACTTTAACAGTAATATTTGTTCACTTCTAAAAATAGTACTAATAATTATGTTTGTCAGGTGCCACACCCAGGAAAGAGGACAAAGAAGCAAGCAGCGCATAGTCCAGCAAGGCCAACTTCAATGCCCAAAACTGCTTCTCAACCTGTTGGAAGGGGAACCCAGAGAAGGAATCACAACAGGGCAGGTTCAAGCTCACAGCCTGCTCCAAGAGTTCAAGTAACTTCAGGCTCACAGCAAGTGCCAAGTCAGAACAGGTTTCAATGGTTTCTAACTGGGGAACATTGAATGTCCAGCTTGCTTCTCAGTGTGCGCGCATTTTGTTCATCTGAAAATTGAGTGTCTCCAGCCTTTTGTGGATGTTTAGTATGTCAAAGACCTTAAGCATTTATCTGGTTTAGTATGTCAAAGACCTTAAGCATTTGTCTGATTACTTATGAGTAAAGATTATTATGTGAAACTTATGAGTAAAGATTATTATGTGACATGAAGCTTACCGAAAGTGTCATATGTCAGGTTTAACTCATTGCTGTAAATTTCTGAATTTGATCTCATTAATTTGTACAGTTGCGATAAAATACAGTAACATTGTTGTTAACTTCTGAATTTGCTGTGAAATGAACATTACAATGAACAAACATGACATTTCTTTGCAGTTCAATGCTCATATCTTAAATCTGAAAATCAGTACAAAGCTCACACAGCATTGCGTTCCAGTACAAAAGCTACAAAAGCGGCGGCGGCGGCTGATTTGGGTCGAACCGGCTGGGGGGGTCGTTTTAGACCGCACCCAGCAGCCCCTGTCCGACGTGGCCAGCCGGCGGGCCCAAGCCAGACGCCACGTATGCAAAACCACCGTCCCATACCGCTAAAGTGAAGGTTAGGGGGTGATTTGTCCGGTTTGGGATAGTTTAGGGGATTAAGAACCCTGTTTTAAAGATGAGGGGGTTATGTGATCCAAATGGAATAGTTGTGGGGGTTATCTATACTTTTTTCAATGAGAAAAGCAGAGCAGAGCAGAGCAGAGGAGTTCATACCCAGCCCTTTGGGAGAAGAGCGGAGGACTTCGGTGGATTGCCACCATCCATGGCACCCCCCAGCTTTCCGTTCCTGCTGGGATTGGAACGCGCAGCGGGACTGGAACCCATGGCCGTGTGGCTAGGGTTTGAGATGGAGACGGTGGCCGGCCAAACAGGGGGCGAAATCGATCAGGAAAGGAGCAGATTCTCGCTACCAGCTAATGGATCCGCCGTCTGGCGGGCATGGGCGAGCTGCGGTGCCGGTCGCCGGCGGGGTACGCCGGCTGGAGTGGAGTGGAGCGGCGGCGGCGGCGGCGGCGGCGGCGCGGTTGTGGGGGGGAAGAGGAGAAAGGGGGGAAGAAGAGCGAAGCCAAAAAAATGCCAACGCCTCAAAATATTTGGACGAGGCTCCAATCGGCCCGCTTCGGCACAGCAGGATAAGGCCAACTCGAACCCCAACGCACCACCCCAACACACACGACCCCCCAAATGGTTGGCCGGTTTTTTTTTTTTTTTTTAACAAAGGTTGGCCGTTTGATGAGGCTAAACGGACGCAAAACGTAACCCAACGCACGGCAGCAAACACACAAATGTGTGTTTTTTCGTCTGCTTTTGATTCATTCCCGGCTTAAATTTGGATTGCGTTTGCGTCGAGATGGATAGAGACAGACGGGACGCGCGCCCTTGTCCTCCCTTGAGCCGGCCGTCGGTGGCACAAACGTCCCTTTTCTCTTTCCCTGCCCCTCCCTCTGTCCCCGCCATCGCCATAGCCGGTTCAAGCCCGCATTTCGGAGGGCTTTTTGCCGGTGTTCGTGGCTCTTTGTTGCTGCAGCCGGTGGAAAGAAGTTACGGCCGCCGATGACGCCCATCAACCTCAACACCTCCCGGCAGGCGCTGCATAGCCGCAGGGTGCCGCCTGCCAACTTCAACCTTGCATGCTGCCTATGAGGGGAGCTCGAGGTGCTCTTCCCTGTCGCGTCTCCACCACGAAAGCAAAGTTGTTCGACACTTTGCTCACAAGGTACCATGGATAGTGGGGATGAGTATTTCTTCCACAACTTTATTTGTTCATCGGATGAACCTCGGCACGACGAAGATCTTGTGGTGGCTGCATTGATTGTCAATGACCACGTTGCTAGGCAGCGGCCTCGGTTCAGGGGATCAATCCCGGGTCATGTTGCGGCCTTGAACCGCAACAGGGAGAGCGGCCAGGCCCTACTCTATTACTTTGAGAATATCGCGTTCTTCAAACCACGTCAATTCCGCCGCCGCTTCTGTATGAGGAGGCATGTGTTGATAGGATATGACCCATATTTTGAATGCAAAGAGGATGCCCTTGGCAAGTTTGGCTTCTCCCCTCTTACCAGAAATGCACAACGGCCATTCACACGCTTGCGTATGGAATTTCAGGCGATCTTGTGGATGAGTACGTGCGTATGAGTGAGTCCACATATCTCCTATCAATGCATAGTTTCTGCAAGGCCGTGGTGGCAGTGTTTGGCCCTGAGTACCCGAGAGAGCCAACTGCCGCTGATACAGAAAGATCTTGGCGATCAATGCCGAGAGGGGCTTTCCGGGCATGCTAGGTAATATAGGTGGTACGGCCCCCGGGTCTATTTTATCATATTATTTTCAGACCTGTAAAATCAAAAACATAAAAATACCTTGCTGCAATTTATTTACCTTTACTTTATTTTGCACTTTTACTTATATTTTATACCTATCTCTATCAGATCTCATCCTTACAAGTAACCGTGAAGGGATTGACAACCCCTTTTCGCGTTGGGTGCAAGTATTTTTTTGTTTGTGTAGGTGCAACCATTGGGGACTTGTGTGTTCCTCCTAGTGGATTGATACCTTGGTTCTTAACTGAGGGTAAGACTTATCTCTACTTTGCTGCATCACCCTTTCCTCTTCAAGGGAAAAACCAACGCAAGCTGAGGAAGTGGCAGGAAGAAGTTTTGGCGTCGTTGCTGGGTAGGATCTACATCAAGTCTACCAAGTACCTATCATAAACTCTCATCTCTTGCACTTACATTATTCGCCATTTACCTCTCGTTTTCCTCTTCCCCACTTCTAAAACGTTTCCAGAAAAACACAAAAATATTGCCTTCTTTCCGTTCCTCTTTTCGTCTGCTTGAGTGTTAGATTGACTTCTTTGCTATCATGGCTAATGTTTCTCTTGTGGCATGTACCCTGGAAAGCGAGGTCCTAAATTTTAAACAAAGGGGAGTAGAGAATTTAAAAGATTCTTGGTATAGAATTTGCGATGCTCAAAATAGATCTACCTGTAAGCAATCCACTAAAGTTCTTCTTCGAAATTTTTATGTGGGTGTTACTACTTGGTATAGATTTGTGCTAGACACTATTACTAGGGGTAATTTCTTGGGTAGTCACCCTATGGATGCTTTAAATGCTATGTGAAATTTGGTGGGATCACCACCTATCATGATTAATGAAACATCATTAACCTTGGAACATGTGATGAAAGGCTTGATATCATTGAAAATAAAATTTCTACAATAGAGTATATTGAAAATTTAGATAAAAAGATTCATAATCATGTTACTCAAATTGGATCAAAGGTATAAATCACTTTAAAAACTCTAAAGGAGAAGAAGCCTATAGTAGATGAGAGTTAGAACAAGGTTTAGCTAGGATCGATAAGTTGGAGGATACTCATTTGGGTTCTGCTTTTGCTTCTGTCAAAACTACTCCAAAATTCCCCCCTAATAAAACTACTAAATTTATCTATGTTCCTAAAAATAAGGGTGGATCATCTAGTAAAGGAAACGAAGATCTTAAGATGATAAGTATTTGCGCTAGTTTTATCAGTATGATTAAGGAACCTATTCTTATGAACGATTATCTTGATTTTATACCTAGAAGTGTGATCATTAACAAACCTAATGAAATCCCTAGGAGGGATGGATGTGAAATTGAAGAACTGAATACTAAATATGACAATACCTAGATCTATGCAATATGCCTAGCTAGGGGCATAAAACAATATCGCTTGTTATGAGGCAACCCAATGTTATTTTTGTTTTTCTTGTTTTGCCTCTATCTTTTAATAAATATGCAATCATAATTCTATTATGATTGTGTTTAAGAGTTTTAATTAGTGTTTGTGCCAAGTAGAGCCTTTGGGATGATCTATGGTGATAGTTGATTTGATTTTGCTGAAAAACAGAACTTTTGCGCCCAGTTCTGAATTTTTTTAAATTCACATAAACGTGCTTTTGATCTGGATTTTTCCACCTTTGCTAGCCACCCTAGTACCGCGCAACTTTCGTAGGTGCATTAAACCCTCCTTATACCTTTTCTCAAAACAGCCACCATACCTACTTATTATGGCATTTCCATAGCTACGTCGAGATATATTGCAATGCAACTTCCACCATTCCATTTTATTATGACACATACCATCATTGTCATATTGCTTTGCATGATCATGTAGTTGGCATAGTATTTGTGGCTTGGCCACCATTCATAATTTTTTTATACATGTCACACTAGATCATTGCACATCCTGGTATACCGCCGGAGGCATTCATATGGAGTCATATCTTTGTTCTAGTATCGAGTTGTAATTCTTGAGTTGTAAGTAAATAAAAGTGTGATCATCATCATTATTAGAGCATTGTCCCATGTGAGTAATATATAAAAATAAATAAATAAAGAGGCCAAATGAGCCCAAGAATAAAAGAGGCCAAAGTGCCCAACAAAAAAAGAAAAAAAGAAAAATAAAAAAATGAGAGAAAAAGAGAGAAGGGACAATGTTACTATCCTTTTCCACACTTGTGCTTCAAAGTAGCACCATGTTCTTCATGATAGTGAGTCTCCTATTTTGTAATTTTCATATATTACTAGTGGGAATTTTTCATTATAGAACTTGGCTTGTATATTTCAATGACGATCTTCCTCAATTGCCCGAGGTCTTCATGAGCAAGTAAGCTGGATGCACACCCACTTAGTTTTATTTTGAGCTTTCATACACTTATAGCTCTAGTGCATCTGTTGCATGCTAATCCCTACTCACTCACATCGATATCAATTGATGGGCATCTCCATATCCTATTAATTTTTCTAGTTGACATGAGAATTACTTTCTCCTTTTTGTCTACTACCACCTTCAATTCCACCCATAGTGCTATATCCATGACTCTTGCTCATGTATTGCATGAGAGTTGAAAAAGGTGAAGATATGAACCAATTGCTTGGCTTGTCATCGGGGTTGTGCATGATAAATACTTTGTGTTAAGAAGATGGAGCATGACAAGATTATATGATTTTGTAGGGATAACTTTCTTTAGCCATGATATTTTGAAAAGACATGATTGCTTTTTAGTATGCTTGAAGTATTTTTGTTTTTATGTAAATATTAAACTTTTGTTTTGAATCTTACGGATCTGAATATTCATGCCACATAAATGAAAGATTACTTGATAAACATGTTAGGTAGCATTCCACATCAAAAATTCCGTTTTTATAATTTACCTACTCGAGGGTGATATATAATTGCATATAATTTACAAAAAACCAAAAACGGGCAAAAAATAGCAACTAGCACTTGGCACTAAGTTAATAGGTTAGTCCCAGAAAATGATATATAGTTGCATATAAAACATCCAAGATTGATACTATAACAACATGAAACAATCAAAAATTATAGATACATTGGAGACGTATTGGCTCACAAGTAGCATCAACCCGTGATGAATAATAATGATTTGTTTGTTGACTTCCTGTTATTTGCCGTCGATTTTTAATCTTTGACTTATGAACACAGGAAATCTATGACGATAATAGGATCCCTAAGTGTGATTACTGCGAAGACGACCGGGTGCTTCACCATCATGGTGAAGGAGACTTTCGACGTTTTTACGGTACATAACGACGGCAAGTATTTTTCCGTAATTAAACATGACTTGTGCTTTTTGGCCTCAACGTGTAATTTCCATTTTTACAATTCGAATAGTACATCCCCTGTCATGCAAGAGCGTATGTCTTGGGCAAGCTTGGTTTCAAAGATAGGGAGAGTACGGAGACGAAGATAGCTCACCTTAGGACGAAGCATGGTTTCACTTCTTGGTTTAAGTTATTTAATGGAGAAATTAGCTTACATTTTGGTTGCTAAACTTGGAGAGGACTATGCAAGGCCTATGAATTTAAGGAGGATATGAAAATAACCTGTGATATTCGGCCTGAAGATGAAATTGAAGATAATATGGACATTTTGTTGGATGTGGACACGCTTCCAATTCTACCTCTATGTGAGTTTGTCAAATAAATTTGTGAAGTAATTTATATTCTTTATTTAAAAATAGTTCATATTCATCCCTATTAAACTTGTTTATTTCTAATTGACAGCTTATTTCCATTCTCCAAAAAATATACGGAAGGTAGTAGACAATACCTACTACAGTTATGGCTTCGAACTAACTTGGGAGGACAAACATCATCTTGTATCTATTAATGATGTTGAAACTTTCAAGATCAATTATGAAAAAGGCCGAAATTATGGTGAATACGTGACACTAGTCCACGTGTTGAACTATGGTAACATACATGTAGATAGCATGGTAAGATTTTTACTATTGTGTCGCTAGTACATCTTTTGCATACATTCTTCTTGAGCAGAACTACATTGCTAACTATGTTACTCATTTGTTGTTCAACAGAAGCACCGATCAAAGTGTGTGCCTCGTCCGATGTATTTGGAAGGTGACATGAGAATTGTTAGCTTATGGCCAAATCTGCAGGTGGCTTTCCACAGTCCATACAAGATTACTCGAAAAGACCAAGGCCTCGGAATCAAAGGATGGAGAGATGCAATTAATGCGCATAGGGAACACTTGGAAGAAATGTGGTGCACATACCAGAAATTGGAGACAAGTGGATCTCTATTCTCCATAATGGAGATGGAGAGTCTCCTGTTTTATGCTATTTTACCTAAAAGAGAGGAGTAGGTGTCCTAGTCAGCTAGTACTTCTCGTGTTCTACAATGATGATGAGTTATTTAGTTAGTGTTGCTTAACGTGTGCTCCAGTGCTGGTTAACTTGTGATCATGTGCTATATTGTTATATGACCACTATGATGATGAGTTGTTATACTATTGGGATGGAAGAAACACAAATCAGATTGAAGCGCATGGATCCAAGTGAGCAAGTTGAATTAGTAGGATTCAACTTGCTCACCCACGTGAGAAAGTTGAATCCTACTAATTCAACTTGCTCACTTGGATCCATCCGCTTCAATCTAATATGTGTTTCTTCCACAACCTCTACATTGCTACTTTATAAAAAATTATAACGGTGCATAAATACAGCAAAAATGTAATGAAATGAAATACGCAAAAATAGCAGTAGAGTGGGTTGGATGTGTGCGCTACTGCTATTTAGCAGTAGCGTGGGACAAGAAACATGCTACTGTTATTAGAATTATCAGTAGCACTAGAAAAACCCTCGCTACTGCTAAGACTTAGCTGTAGTGCGCCATATCAGTAGCACGGGACCCAACACTACTGCTAGGCCTTTTACTCGCGTTACTACTAGGGTTTATCCTAGTAGTGGAATGGTGATGGGATCGCTACTTGAAGACCATCAAAGTCATGTCTGATAACCCACAAGTGTAGGGGGTAATTGTAGCCTCTTTCGATAAGTAAGAGTGTCAAACCCAACGAGGAGCTAAAGGTAGAACAAATACTCTCTCAAGTCCAATCTGCCACTGATACGACTCTACGCATGCTTAGTGTTCGCTTTACCTAGAACAAGTATGAAACTAGAAGTACTTTGTAGGTGTTGTTGGATAGGTTTGCAAGATAATAAAGAGCACGTAAATAAAAAGTAGGGGCTGTTTAGATAAAGAAGCAATAAAGTAAATATAGCGAGTGTGGAAAAGTGGTGGTAGGAGTTGTGAAATTGCCCCTAAGCAATTGACTACGTTACTAGACCGATAGCAAGTTTTATGTGGGAGAGGCATAAGCTAACATACTTTCTCTTCTTGGATCATATGCACTTATGATTGGAACTCTAGCAAGCATCCGCAACTACTAAAGATCATTAAGGTAAAACCCAACCATAGCATTAAAGTATCAAGTCCCCTTTATCCCATACGCCACAACCCCCTTACTCGGGTTTATGCTTTTGTCACTCAAGCAACCCACTATAAGCGAATCATGAACGTATCGCAACACCCTACAGCGGGAATCCCTCACGCTTGCGCGACACGGAGGGCACAATAGGACAGCAACATAACCACAAGCAAATTAAACCAATCATAGAAATTCATCAACCACCGTAGGACAACGAAAATCTACTCAGACATCATAGGATGGCAACACATCATTGGGTAATAATATGAAGCATAAAGCACCATGTTCAAGTAGAGGGTACAGCGGGTTGCGGGACAGTGGACCGCTAAATATAGATGGGGGAAGGTGATGGAGATGTTGGTGAAGATGATGGAGGTGTTGGTGTAGATCGCGGTGATAATGATGGCCCCCGGCAGTGTTCCGGCGCCACCGGAAGCAAGGGGGAGAGAGCCCCCCTTCTTCTTCTTCTTCTTCCTTGACCTTCTCCCTATATGGGAGAAAGGGTTTCCCCTCTGGTCCTTGGCTCGCATGGCGTGGGAGGGGCGAGAGCCCCTCCGAGATTGGATCTGTCTCTCTGTCTCTCTCTGTTTCTACGTTCTCAGATTCTGCCCTTTCACCGTTTCTTTTATACCCGGAGATCCATAACTCCGATTGGGGTGAATCTTTCACCCAAATTTTTCTCATCAAATTAGCTTTCTTGCGGCAAAAGAAGAGCGTCGACCGCCTTACGGGGTGCCCACGAGGGTCCAGGGCGCGCCTGCCTCCCTGGGGCGCGCCCCCTGCCTCGTGGCCCCCTCGGGCACCGTCTCGCGTTGATTTTCTTCCCAAAAATCACAAATATTCCAAAATAATTCTTCATCCGTTTTTATCCCGTTTGGACTCCGTTTGATATGGGGTTTCTGCGAAACATAAAACATGCAACAAACAGGAACTGACAACTGGCACTGGATCAATATGTTAGTCCCAAAAATAATATAAAAAGTTGCCAAAAGTATATGAAAATTGAATAATATTGGCATGAAACAATCAAAAATTATAGATACGATGGAGACGTATCAGCATCCCCAAGCTTAATTCCTGCTCGTCCTCGAGTAGGTAAATGATAAAAAAGATAATTTTTGATGTGGAATGCTACCTAGCATAATCTTGATCATATGTCTAATCATGGCATGAATATTAAGACACGAGTGATTCAAAGCAGTAGTCTATCATTTGACATAAGAACAATAATACTTCGAGCATACTAATAGAGCAATCATGTCTTTTCAAAACAACATGGCGAAAGAAAGTTATCCCTACAAAATCATATAGTCTGGCTGTTGCTCTATCTTCATCACACAAAGTATTTAATCATGAACAACCCCGATGACAAAGTAATCTCAAACTTTTTCAACTTTCACGCAATACATGAGCGTGAGCCATGGACATAGCACTATATGTGGAATAGAATGGTGGTTGTGGAGAAGACAAAAAGGAGAAGATAGTCTCACATCAACTAGGCGTATCAACGGGCTATGTAGATGCCCATCAATAGATATCAATGTGAGTGAGTAGGGATTGCCATGCAACAGATGCACTAGAGCTATAAGTGTATGAAAGCTCAAACTGAAAACTAAGTGGGTGTGCATCCAACTTGCTTGCTCATGAAGACCTCGGGCATTTGAGGAAGCCCATCATCGGAATATACAAGCCAAGTTCTATAATGAAAATTCCAACTAGTATATGAAAGTGACAATATATGAGACTCTCTATATGAAGAACATGGTGCTACTCTGAAGCACAAGTGTGGTAAAAGGATAGTAACATTGCCCCTTCTCTCTTTTTCTCTCATTTTTTATTTATTTTATTTATTTTTTATTTTTGGTGGGCTTCTTTGGCCTCTCTTTTTTTATTTGGGCTTCTTTAGCCTCTTTTATTTTTCATAAAGTCCAGAGTCTCATCCCGACTTGTGGGGGAGTCATAGTCTCCATCATCATTTCCTCACTGGGGCAATGCTCTAATAATGATGATCATCACACTTTTTATTTACTTACAACTCAATATTACAACTCGATACTAGAACAAAATTATGACTCTATATGAATGCCTCCGGCGGTGTACCGGGATGTGCAATGATCTAGCGTAGCAATGATATCAAAGAACGGACAAGCCATGAAAACATCATGCTAGCTATCTTACGATCATGCAAAGCAATATGACAATGAATGCTCAAGTCATGTATATGATGATGATGGAAATTGCATGGCAATATATCTCGGAATGGCTATGGAAATGCCATGATAGGTAGGTATGGTGGCTGTTTTGAGGAAGGTATATGGTGGGTGTATGGTACCAGCGAAAGTTGCACGACACAAGAGAGGCTAGCAATGGTGGAAGGGTGAGAGTGCGTATAATCCATGGACTCAACATTAGTCATAAAGAACTCATATACTTATTGCAAAAATCTACAAGCCATTGAAAACAAAGTACTATGCACATGCTCCTAGGGGGATAGATTGGTTGGAAAAGACCATCGCTCGTCCCCGACTGCCACTCATAAGGAAGACAATCAATAAATAAAATTATGCTCCAACTTCATCACAAAGCGGTTCACCATACGTGCATGCTTCGGGAATCACAAACCTCAACACAAGTATTTCTACTAATCCACAATCACCCACTAGCATGACTCTAATATCACCACCTTTATATCGCAAAACTATTGCAAGGAATCAAACATATCATATTCAGCGATCTACAAGTTTATGTAGGATTTATTGACTAACTATGTGAATGACAAATTCCTGTCATCTCTCTAAATAGATATAAGTGAAGCAAGAGAGTTTAATTCTTTCTACAAAAGATATGCCCACGCTCTAACAAATATAAGTGAAGCAAAAGAGCATTCTACAAATGGCGGTTTTCTATGTGAAGAGAAACAAGCAATCCAAACTTCAAATGATATAAGTGAAGCACAAGAAGCATTCTATAAAGCCATACTCAAAAGATTTAAGTGAAGTGCAATGAGCATTCTGTAAATCAACCAAGGACTATCTCATACCAGCATGGTGCATAAAATAAAAGTGAAAACTAAATGCAAAAGACGCTCCAAGACTTGCACATATCGCATGAACGAAACGAATCTGAAAACATACCGATACTTGTTGAAGAAAGAGGGGATGCCTTCCGGGGCATCCCCAAGCTTAGACGCTTGAGTCTCCTTGAATATTTACTTTGGGTGCCTTGGGCATCCCCAAGCTTGAGCTCTTTCCTCTCTTCCTTTTCCTCATATCGAGACCTTCTCGATCAAACACTTCATCCACACAAAACTTCAACAGAAAACTCGGTAAGATCCGTTTGTATAATAAAGCAAATCACTACTCTAAGTACTGTTGCGAACCAATTAATATTTTGTTTTTGCATTGTGTCTACTGTAATATAGCTTTTTCATGGCTTAGTCCACTGATAGAAATTGATAGGTTCATCAAAACAAGCAAACTATGCATCAAAAACAGAATCTGTCAAAAAAAAGAACAGTCTGTAGCAATCTGAACATTCACCATACTTATGATACCCCAAAAATTCTACCAAAATTAGGAAACATAAAAATTTGTACAACAAGACAGTGCAAAAAGAATCAGAACCATTTGACTTTCCAATTAAAAATGTAAAATCGTGCACTACAGCCAAAGTTTCTGTCCTGCACCATACAAACCAAGAAGCATTGTAAACATCCTAAAGGCAAACATTTGCACATTATTTTTATATAATACAACGGAATTGTACAAGGGTATAATTATTTTTGTTGAAAAGTTTCTGTAATCAAGATTCACAAAGTTTCCATGAGCATGAACAAAGTTCAAGGAGCTCTCCCACTTCAACAATGCTTGTCTTTCTCACTTTCACTTTCCTTTTTGAAAAGTTTTGGGTTCCCCCTCTTTAATTTTTTTTGTTTTTAGACTTTATAAAAGCACTCAACAGAAATAAATGACTCTCTAAAACTTCCGGGTTGTCTCCCTGGCAGCGCTTTCTTTAAAGCCATTAAGCTAGGCATATAGTGCTCAAGTAATGAATCCACCCGGATCCCAAGGTATATCAAAGCCAATTTTAATTAACAATGATTTGTGATTTAGTAGTGAGCACAAAGTAACATATATCAAGCAACAACAAAGTCTAACTCTCTTCCTATGCATCGGCATGTCATAAAAGAACAATACATGCACACCAAGTAAAGGCCAATGCATAGTATAAGCAGTTTCTTGCAATTTTATCATATTGGAAACATAGAGAGGTGGAGATATATTCCCTCTCTCATAATAATTGAAAGTAGGAGCAGCAAGCACATGCATATTATATTCATCAAAATTATCATGTGCCACGGTAAAAGGCAACCCATCAATATAATCCCTAATAAGCACAAACTTCTCCGATACAGTGTAGTTTGGAGAATTCAAAAAGATAATAGAACTATCATGCGTGGGTGCAATAGCAAAAAATTCATGTTTAACATAAGGAACTATAGCAAGTTCATCTCCATAAGCATAATTCATATTGGCATCTTGGCCACAAGCATAGCAAGCATCATCAAAAAGGGATACTTCAAGAGAATCAACTGGATCATAGCAATCATTCTTCGGTAAGCACAAAGGGGAATTAAACAATGTATGAGTTGAAGAGTTACTCTCATTAGAAGGTGGGCACGGGTAGCTAATACTCTCTTCCTCCTTTTGTTCTTCGCTTTCCTCATCATCTTTTTCATCCAATGAGCTCATAGTTTCATCAATTTCTTCGTCCATAGCTTCCTGCAAAATATTAGTCTCTTCTTGGACAACGGAGACTTTCTCAATAAATGCATCAATATTGGAATTATATTCATAATTTTCATAGCAATATCTAAGTATAGCAAAATTTTCAGGTCTATAAACTGAATCATCAAAATCATCAAACTCTTTAAACATAGATTCAATCTCATAAGCACCCATAAAAGCAACAAATTCTTCTATTTGTTCCACATCATAGTAATCATAGATACCATTAGCATAAGAAGCCAAGGTTTTATCATCATTAAATTTGCATGAAAAGGGAAGGTGTGGAGCCTTCATCCTAGAGCAACAAGTATAATCATATCTCAAGCATAGTTGCCTAGCATACCAATATAACATATAAATTTGATCCCATATAGTTTCCCTTTTTGTGTCAAGCGATAATCCCTAAAGTATTCACGTTGATCCAACGTGTCTCCCATAATATAATTGAATGGGGTTTTCTTAGGATTATCAAAGTAGTACATAATTTCTTTCACATAACGAGGATCGAGGGTTTTAGGAGCTTCCCCATCTCCATGAGTACCAACTACACCTATTTTTTTGGTATTTCGTGTTCCATATCCATAACTAAAGATAGAGAACAACTTAGAACAGCAAATAAAAATTACTTCATGATAAAGCAAACAAGCACACACGAGAATATTCACCCCACGCTATGGCTCCCCGGCAACGGTGCCAGAAAAAGGTCTTGATAACCCACAAGTGTAGGGGATAATTGTAGCCTCTTTCGATAAGTAAGAGCGTCAAACCCAACAAGGAGCTTGATGACCCACAAGTATAGGGGATCTATCGTAGTCCTTTCGATAAGTAAGAGTGTCGAACCCAACGAGGAGCAGAAGGAAATGACAAGTGATTTTCAGTAAGGTTTTCTCTGCAAGCATTGAAATTGTAGGTAACAGATAGTTTTGCGATAAGATAATTTGTAACGGGTAACAAGCAATGAAAGTAAATAAAGTGCAGCAAGGTGGCCCAATCCTTTTTGTAGGAAAGGACAAGCCTGGACAATTTCTTATAATGAGAAAAGCGCTCCCGAGGACACATGGGAATTATCGTCAAGCTAGTTTTCATCACGCTCATATGATTCGCGTTCGGTACTTTGATAATTTGATATGTGGGTGGACCGGTGCTTGGGTACTGTCCTTACTTGGAAAAGCATCCCACTTATGATTAACCCCTATTGCAAGCATCCGCAACTACAAAAGAAGTATTAAGGTAAACCTAACCACAACATTAGACATATGGATCCAAATCAGCCCCTTACGAAGCAACGCATAAACTAGGGTTTAAGCTTCTGTCACTCTAGCAACCCATCATCTACTTATTACTTCCCAATGCCTTCCTCTAGGCCCAAATAATGGTGAAGTGTCATGTAGTCGACGTTCACATAACAACACTAGAGGAGAGACAACATACATCTCATCAAAATATCGAACGAATACCAAATTCACATGACTACTAATAGCAAGACTTCACCCATGTCCTCAGGAACAAACGTAACTACTCACAAAGCATATTCATGTTCATAATCAGAGGAGTATTAATATGCATTAAGGATCTGAACATATGATCTTCCACCAAGTAAACCAATTAGCATCAACTACAAGGAGTAATCAACACTACTAGCAACCCACAGGTACCAATTTGTGGTTTTGATACAAGATTGGATACAAGAGATGAACTAGGGTTTTGAGAGGAGATGGTGCTGGTGAATATGTTGATGGAGATTGACCCCCTCCCGATGAGAGGATCGTTGGTGATGACGATGGTGATGATTTCCCCCTCCCGGAGGGAAGTTTCCCTGGCAGAACAGCTCCACCGGAGCCCTAGATTGGTTCTGCCAAGGTTCCGCCTCGTGGCGGCGGAGTCTTCCCGTAAGCTTGCTTATGATTTTTTCCAAGGTAAAAGCCTTCATATAGCAGAAGATGGGCACCGGAGGGCCACCAGGGGGCCTAGGAGACAGGGGGCGCACCCATTAGGGGTGGGCGCGCCCCGACCCTCCTGCCCAGGATGTGGGCCCCCTCTGGTGTTTTCTTTGCTCAATAATTCTTATTAATTCCAAAAATGACTTCCGCGGAGTTTCAGGATTTTTGGAGGTGTGCAGAATAGGTTTCCAATATTTGCTCCTTTTCCAGCCAGAATTCCAGCTGCCGGCATTCCCCCTCTTCATGGTAAACCTTGTAAAATAAGAGAGAATAGCCATAAGTATTGAGACATAATGTATAATAACAGCCCATAATGCAATAAATATTGATATAAAAGCATGATGCAAAATGGACGTATCAACTCCCCCAAGCTTAGACTTCGCTTGTCCTCAAGCGAAAGCCGAAATCGATAAATATGTCCACATGTTTAGAGATAGAGGTGTCAATAAAAATAAAATACGGACATGAGGGCATCATGATCATTCTTATAACAACAACATATATAGATTTTGTCATATGATTTCTTATGCTCAAGTAACAATCAATTCACAATGTCAAGTATGGTTCAGAAACTTCATTGGGAACTAACAAACTATAATCTCAGTCATTGAAGCAATTGCAATTTATCATAACATCAGAAAGAGTCAAGAATAGAGCTTTTCAGCAAGTCCACATACTCAACCATCATATAGTCTTCTACAATTGCTAACACTCACGCAATACTTATGGTTATGGAGTTTCAACCAGACACTGAGAAAGATAGGGGCTTATTGTGTTGCCTCCCAACGTATTCACCTTTTGGTGATGTCAAGAATAATAATTCATGCTAACTTACATCCAATTGGATATATATATATCAAGATCTTTCAAACATGAGGAGCTTGCCAAAGGATAAAATGAAAAAGGGAAAGGTGAAGATCACCTTAACTCAAGCATAAAGTAAAAACATAAAGTAAAAGATAGGCCCTTCGCAGAGGGAAGCAGAGGTTGTCATGTGCTTTTAGGGTTGGATGCACAAAATCTTAATGCAAAAGAACGTCACTTTATATTGCCACTTGTGATATGAACCTTTATTATGCAGTCCGTCGCTTTTATTACTTCCATATCACACGATCATATAAAGCTTACTTTCTCCGCACTAGTAAGTCATACATATTTAGAGAGCAATTTTTATTGCTTGCAGCATGACAACTTACTTGAAGGATCTTACTCAATCCATAAGTAGGTATGGTGGACTCTCATGGCAAAACTAGGTTTAAGGATATTTGGAAGCACAAGTAGTATCTCTACTTGGTGCGAGGAATTTTGGCTAGCATGAGGGGGAAAGGCAAGCTCGACATGTTGGGAAGATCGATGACAATATACTTTAACTGAGATGTGAGAAAACATAAACCATTACGTTATCTTCCTTGTCCAACATCAACTCTTTTAGCATGTCATACTTAATGAGTGCTCACAATCATAAAAGATGTCCAAGATAGTATATTTATATGCGAAAACCTCTCTTTCCTTATTACTTACTATTAATTGCAAAGATGACCAAAACTACGTTTGTCAACTCTCAACAGCTTTTATGCCTCATACTTTTTATGTGTGAAGTCATTACTATCCACAAGATCAATATGAACTCTTTTATTCTTTTTATTTTTGTACTTTCTCAAGATCATATCAAGATAGAAAAGCCCTTGACTCAACACTAATCTTTATTATAGATAGCTCACGGACTCGATTACATAAAGCGATCACAAAGCAAAACTCAAAACTAATTCACACCAAAACTTCAATCTACTAGATCAAGATACTACTAAAAGGAGCGAACTAAGTAAAACAGTAAAGATAGGAGTGTGATGGTGATACGATACCGGGGCACCTCCCCCAAGCTTGGCAGTTGCCAAGGGGAATGCCCATACCCATGTGATTATGTCCTCGGAGGTGATAGAGGTGGTGATGATGATGGTGGCTTGTCGTCCATCTTCCAAGGCATAGGCTCACCATCATAGAAGGATGACCGAGTCTCCGGGATCCTCAAATCTGCAGCCAAACTCATCCTCTTGAATCTATATTCATACACACAGTTTTGGTTTTGCAGGTCATAGATCTGGGCTTGGAGGTGTTCGATTTTCTCTTGAAGCTTGAAGATGGTCTCCCCAATGATCTTGGCATCCAGCTTGTGGTTGTTGGTGAACTCCGTGATCATCATCTGGTTGGCGTTGAGTCCACGCTCCACCATCCCTTGGCACTTGAAAACTTGTTGCTCCATGGCTTCGAGCTTTGTGTCCACGCTTCTGGTATGTCTTGGTCCCTCCACATCGCGGATGTGCAGCACCCCCTCACGCATCTCAATGGTTTGAGGGTGTTGCAGGACCTCCGCGAGATAGGGGTTGATAACCCTCTCGAAAAACTTGTCCTTGGGAGCGCTTGGAGACGTCATGGTGCTCTAGATCTGTCAGAAAAACAGCTCGAAACAAAAACAGATGATATTTGCATGATACGGTGGTCAAAGCCTTCAGGATATTATATAATGAACTTTTACCGACCAAAATATGTAACGTGCAAGAAAACGGAGTCCGGGAGGCACACGAGGTGGCCACGAGACAGGGGGCGCCCAGTAAGGGTGGGCACACCTTCCACCCTCGTGGAGGCCTCGTGTCCTTCCCGGATTACTTCTTGCCTTCCAAAATTCTTAAATATTCCAAAACGGAGGAAAATTGCCATTAGAACTGTTTTGGAGTCGGTTTACTTACCGTGCCACATACCTATTCCTTTTCGGAGTCTGAAACGTTCTGGAAAGTGTCCCTTATGTATTCCTCCAGGGTTACGGTTTCAATAATATTAGTTTTAACATTGATAGGATTACCTGAGATATAATGTTTGATTCTTTGACCGTTCACCACCCTCAGACTTGTGCCTTCGAAGTTGTTGATTTTTATGGCGCCGGAACGATATACCTCCCCGATAACGTAAGGACCTTCCCATTTAGAGAGAAGTTTTCCTGCAAAAAATCTTAAACGAGAGTTGAATAATAACACATAATCACCTACGTTAAACTCACACTTTTGTATCCTTTTGCCATGCCATCGTTTAACTTTTTATTTGAATAGCTTGGCATTCTCATAGGCTTGAGTTCTCCATTCATCAAGTGTCAAATAACCTCTTCTCACCGGCAAGTTTGAAGTCATAGTTGAGCTCTTTAATAGCCCAATATGCCTTATGTTCAAGTTCAAGAGGTAAGTGACATGCTTTTCCATAAACCATCTTATACGGAGACATACCCATAGGATTTTTATATGCAATTCTATAGGCCCATAATGCATCATCAAGTTTCTTGGACAAATTCTTTCTAGATCTATTCACAGTCTTTTGCAAAATTAATTTGAGCTCTCTATTGCTCAACTCTACTTGACCACTAGACTGCGGGTGATAAGGAGATGCAATTCTATGATTGACATCGTACTTAGCAAGCATCTTACAGAAAGCACCATGAATAAAATGTGAACCACCATCAGTCATAAGATATCTAGGGACTCCAAACCTCGGAAAAATAACTTCTTTAAGCATCTTAATAGAGGTGTTGTGATCAGCACTACTAGTTGGAATAGCTTCTACCCACTTAGTAACATAATCAATAGCAACTAAAATATGTGTGTAACCATTAGAGGCAGGAAAACGCCCCATATAATCAAAGCCCCAAACATCAAATGGTTCAATAACAAGAGAATAATTCATAGGCATTTCTTGACGTCTACTAATATTACCAATTCTTTGACATTCATCACAAGATAAGACAAACTTACGAGCATCTTTGAAGAGAGTAGGCCAATAAAAACCAGATTGCAATACCTTATGTGCAGTTCTATCTCCAGTGTGGTGTCCTCCATATGGTTCAGTGACACTTGCATAGGATCTATTCCTGTTCATGCTCAGGTACACAATGTCTAATAACACCATCTACTCCTTCTTTATAAAGGTGTGAGTCATCCCAGAAGTAATGTCTTAAATCATAAAAGAACTTTTTATTTTGCTGGTATGTGAAACTAGGTGGTATAAATTTAGCAACAATGTAATTAGCATAATCAGCATACCAAGGAGCAGTACGAGAAGCAACGACCGCTAATTGTTCATCCAGAAAGCTATCATCAATAGGTAGTGGGTCATCAAGAACATTCTCTAACCTAGACAAGTTGTCTTCAACGGGGTTCTCAGCTCCCTTTCTATCAATAATATGCAAATCAAATTCTTGGAGCAGGAGAACCCATCTAATAAGTCTAGGCTTAGCATCTTTCTTTTCCATAGGATATTTAATAGCAGCATGATCAATGTGAATAGTAACTTTAGAATCAACAATGTAAGGTATGAACTTATCACAAGCAAATACGACTGATAAGAACTCCTTTTCAGTAGTAGCATAATTTCTCTGGGTAGTATCAAGAGTTTTACTAGCATACTGGATAACATTCAATTTCTTATCAACTCTTTGCCCTAGAACAACACCTACAACATAATCACTAGCATCAGACATAATTTCAAAGGGTAAATTCCAATCAGGTGGCTGAACGATAGGTGCAGTGATCAAAGCTTTCTTAAGTATTTCAAATGCTTCTACACAATCATCATCAAAGACAAAAGGAATATCTTTTTGCAATAAATTAGTCAGAGGCCTAGAGATTTTAGAAAAGTCCTTAATGAACCTCCTATAAAAACCGGCATGACCAAGGAAACTTCTTATACCTTTTATGTCCTTGGGACATGGCATCTTTTCAATAGCATCAACTTTAGCTTTATCAACTTCAATACCTCTCTCGGAAATCTTATGCCCCAAGACAATGCCTTCATTAACCATAAACTGGCACTTTTACCAATTCAAGACGAGACTAGTGTCTTCGCATCTCTGCAAAACTCGATCAAGGTTGCTCAAGCAATCATCAAAATAGGATCCATACACTACAGGAATTAGCTACTTTGCCATCAACCACGGCGGACGACAAAGGCATGGATGGCGGACGGCAAAGACCTTTGCCGTCTGCCGCAGACGGCAAAAGGGGACGACAAAGTAGGGGACGGCTAAGAGCTACGTTGTCGTCTGCTTCGGGCAGCTGACGACAAAAGGTCCTTTGCCATCAGCAGCGGACGGCAAAGAAGGCAGACGGCAATAAATGCGCTGTTACTCCGTTAGGTGGTTAACGGCAGGCCTTTGCCGTCCGCTGCGAACGGCAAAGCCTTTGCCGTCAGCCACTGTAGGCAAACTGACCAAATTGGTCAGCCTCCCAGGAAGCACAGTTGCCTGCCACGTGGCCTCTTTGCCATCCGCTGCTGATGGCAAAGATACCTTTGTCGTCGGTGGCAGACGGCAAAGAGCCTGCATATTGTCTCTTTTTTCTGTTTTTTTAATCCAACAATTTTCACAGCAAATATATATGACATATATAGATATATTTAGTCCATATCACATATCCAGCACATAAGTTTCATATCACATATCACATCAGTTTCATCCATACACATTGTTCATACATAAGCAAGTTCCATCCATATACATATTACAATGCAAAGTTTCATCAAGATAGCAAGTTCCATCATAGCAAGCTAGATACAATGCAAAGTTTCATCAAAGGAAAAGCAAGCACTCCATCATAGCAAGCTAGCTTCCATGAAGTGAATGAAATCTGCAAAATGGTAAATAAGAAATTTAGAAATAGGTGACTAGAACAAGAAGAAGATTAGAACAAGAAGTATATGTCATTTATGAGCTAACTTAGGTGAAATGGATCATATATGAGCTAACTAAGTTGAAATGGGTTGTTCATGAGCTAACTTAGTTGAAATGGATCATTTTCGATCTAACTTAGTTGAAATGGGTCGTTTATGAGCTAACTAAGGTGAAGGGCATCGTTTTTTTAGCTAAGTAAGGTGAAATGGATCGTTTTTGAGCTAACTTGGGTGAAATGGATCATTTATGAGCTTTTATGAGCTAACGTAGTTGAAACAGGTCGTTTATGAGCTAACTAAGGTGAAATGCCACGTTTTTGAGCTAAGTAAGGTGAAATGGATCGTTTTTTAGCTAACTTAGGTGAAATGGATCATTTATGAGCTTTTATGAGCTAACTTAGTTGAAATGGGTCATTTATGAGCTAACTAAGGTGAAATGCCACGTTTTTGAGCTAAGTAAGGTGAAATGGATCATTTTTGAGCTAACTTAGGTGAAATGGATCATTTATGAGCTTTTATGAGTTAACTTAGTTGAAACGGGTCGTTTATGAGCTAACTAAGGTGAAATGCCACGTTTTTGAGCTAAGTAAGGTGAAATGGATTGTTTTTGAGCTAACTTAGGTGAAAGGGATCATTTATGAGCTTTTATGAGCTAACTTAGTTGAAATGGGTCGTTTATGACCTAACTAAGGTGAAACGCCACGTTTTTGAGCTAACTAAGGTGAAATGGATCGTTTTTGAGCTAACTTAGGTGAAATGGATCATTTATGAGCTTTTATGAGCTAACTTAGTTGAAATGAGTCGTTTATGACCTAACTAAGGTGAAATGCCATGTTTTTGAGCTAACTAAGGTGAAATGGATCGTTTTTTAGCTAACTTAGGTGAAATGGATCATTTAAGAGCTAATTTAGGTGAAATGGATCATTTTTAGCTAACTTAGGTGAAATGGATCGTTTAGGAGCAAATCTAGGTGAAATGGGTCATTTTGGAGCTAACCTAGGTGAAATGGGTCATTTTGGAGCTAACCTAGGTGAAATGGGTCATTTTAAAGCTAACATAGGTAAAATGGATCATTTAGGAGCTAATCTACGTAAAATGGGTCATTTTAGAGCTAACTTGGATAAATTGGATCACTTGTAAGCTAACTAAGGTAAAATGAGTCATTTTAGAGCTAACTTAGGTAAAATGGATCGTTTATGAGCTAACTAAGCTAATTACGCAGTTTTTGACATAAGTAACCTAAGTACATATCCTTTTAGAGCTAACTTAGGTAGAATGGATGGTTTATGAGGTCAGTAAGCATATTAAGTCATTTTGGAGGAAAAGAAGCTAACTCTAGGTCATTATGATAAGCATATTGGAGGAAATAAAGCTAAGTCTAGGTCTTTATGCATTTGTTAAGCAAAACACTAGAGAAACTTACCATGATCAGGGAGGTGTACGAGCGGGCTGGCTCGCACCGGTAGCTGAAGAAGGATCGTGCGATGCGTTTCTGGAGTTAAGCTGCACCAAAGACCATTTCCAATGTCTCGTTAGCATTATGACACTCAAATGTCAAGACTAGCAAGTAATGTCCATTCTAATTAAACTCACCATGCTCCCAGGAGCAATCACTGGCATCGGCGGAGTGGTCTGACCGGACTTCTCGCACACAGACTACACATTTGGTTTTCACAACAGAGTCATACTAGTTAGTAATGAGACTCAAATGTTAAGACTAGCAAGTAATCTGCAGAAGAAACTTACCACAAGGAGCTCGTACATGGCCCTTGCCTGCATGTCATTCCGTGCCCTCTCCTCCTCCAACATCTTTGTCGTCCTCTCCTCCAACTCCCACTGCCTCTCCGCCGCCTCCGCCAGAAGTTTCTCCGTTCTATCTCTCTCACTTTGTATAGCAGCCTGCAACACCACTCACATGACCATTTGTAATCATTGATGGAAGCACACACAATGTAATGGAGAAAGATAGCTGAGTACTTATAACTTACCTTGAAGGCGAGTTGGACTGGACGTTCACGAGGCCTTATCTCAGGAGCGGAGCTCGACTGGCGCGCCTTGATCTCCGGGAGAGTGCTAGGACAACGGATAAGTCCATCTCCCATGGCTATGGAGCCATGGGACCTCCCGCCACCAGATATCATCAGCAGCTCTGTATCAATGGGACCCTGGCTCGGGTTAAAGTCCTCCCCTTTCCTCGCCTTCCCCTGATCTCTAGATTGCACGAGCTTGTCGTGGGCGGAGATGTTGGTGAAATTCTTTGGATCATCGAGGTCAGACGCAGAGAATGCCTTGACTTTCTTGTAAGAGCCAGTGTGGGCCATGGCATATAGGCCGTACACCTCTGGCACCTTATCCGCCTTATTGTAGCGTGCCTGAAAGAGAGAAACAAAGTAAATTAGTAATTAAAGGGCTAAAGCTAGCATGATGAATGAATTGCATGAATCATGAAGCAGACCACATACCCAGTTCCGCCCGTACTGAAATAAGTTGGAGCTGCCTTGGTGGTGTGGCACACCTTCCATTTGGGCATGTTTGTCCTTGGCCTCGTTGTGGGAGGCCCGCCATTGTTTTGAGCACCATGCATTGACCAACACCTCCCAACAATCCAACCGATCCGCCCACCATCTCGGAGGGGCCTAAGTTAGCAAATAGAAACTTGAGCGCTACGGCTATGAATTACTAAATGAAGGAAGTAAGTACAAGGCCTTAAGAATTACCTTCATGTACTGCTCCTTACTCAAGAACTTATCGTGGCACTCCTGCTTGGGCTTCTTGATACCACGCCCGGCGTAGTAGTCTTGAACAACCCGCACCCAAACCTCATGCCGTAAGTTCTGAAGTAGGCGCTTGCACTCCTTGTTGATAACATCTGCCGCCTCCTCCTCGTATCCCTCCTCACACCTGTAGAATGTCTGCAATCAAATGAGACAATATTGATTAGTACAATTAATAACTAGCTAGTTCAAGATTTTTAATTGTGTAAAGGAGAAATTACCCAGAACTTTCTGATCACCACGTCTGCCCTCGTCTTGCACAAGACACCGTTGATAATCTCACCTGGCGGGGCCGGGGCAGCCAAGTAGTGCTCCCAACTCAATCCAACCTCTGGAAGCCGACCCTCACCAGGCAACGTGACAAACCCCGGGAAGTTTTGCCGAATCAGAACTCCAAGGACGGAGTTGGGCCGGCGGACACTTTCATGCTGGTCCCAACCCCTGTAGCATGACAAGGCCAACGCATTAGTTATTTGAAGAAATGTGAATGCAAAAGGTACAAAAAGATTAAATGCACTTACCTCTCCCCATCAGGGAAAATCAACCACCTCTGCTCATGGGTCGCCGGCATGGACGGGAGCCGTGTAGCACCACGCTGGTAGACGTTGCCCCCTCCTCCTCAATATCAGTCGGCTCCCCGTCATCATCAGCATGGCCACTCGGCTCCCCGCCATCATCAGCATGGACACTCGGATCCTTAGGCTAACCCGACCAGGTACCCCATCCAGACGTGTGCTCCTCCGGGGTCTCGTGGGCCCAACTCTCATGGGCCGAAGGCCCATCGACCCGAGGCTCGTGGGCCGAAGACCCGTGGACCGGAGGCTCGTGGACCGGAGTCCGTGTAGCCTCCTCCTCGGACGAGTCCACCCTAGCAGTCACGTGCTCGGGTGAAACAGCTGGGGGTGGTGGCGAGGAAGGCGCCGTAAGAGTCACCCTACCTCCTCTCCCGCGACCACGTGCTCCACCTCCTCTCTTCTTCTTACCTCGTCCCCTGCTGAGCACCGCAGTCGATGAAGAAGGGCCCGATGGTGTCGACATACTGTCCAGCAACGCTCGGCGGAGAGGTGCATGTGCAATGAAAGACCTCGCAACACGCGCCGACGAAGAAGGGGCCTCGGCGCGCTCCCGACTAGTGCCCACCATCTTTCAACACCTGCCATGACAAAGAATAAACGAAATTAGTACAACATAAAAAAAAGTACCGACATGAATAATAATATGTATATCACTTAAGTGTATCATCATCAAGTACAACATAAAAAAATTGAATACCTGACACTACTAATAATCTCGATCAGTATCATCAATAAATGCATAATCATCATCATCACTATAATCAATGATGGGCTCACTATAATCATCACCATCACTATCATCACTATAATCACCATCATCACTGGACACACAACAATTATATATATAATTCACCATGTATATATTCATCAGTTGATCTACTTTATCAATTTTATTACGTCCATGCAACCTACACTCTAATAGGCACTGACGAAATTTATGCGTCGGATCCGGAGCAAAGCATATGCATCGGATCGGGTGCTGTTTCGGGGTCGGGGGTTCGGGGTGTCGTGTCGGTGTCGGGGTGCCTTGTCGGGGTTGGGGTGTTGTTTTGGGGTCGGGGG
>NC_041385.1:10825483-10827381 GCF_002162155.2 Triticum dicoccoides
CTTCCTCCTTTCCTTTTTCCTCTTCTTCTTCTCCTCCTCTCCTCTTCTTCTTCTTCTTCTTCTTCTTCTTCTTTTTTTTCTTCTCCTCCTCCTCCTCTTCTTCTTCCTTTCCTTTTTCCTCTTCTCCTTCTCCTCCTCTCCTCTTTTTTTTCTTCTTCTTCTTTCCTAAACCTAAACCTAAACCTAAAACTAAAACTAAATCTAAAACTCTCCGGTGGAGCGCGCAGCGGGCGACGGCAAGGACAACCTGGTCCTCATGGCCTCGGCGGTGAGCAGCAGCGCGCTGTGCACCGGCGGGCCGGCGCCGGGGCAGGGGATGTTCTTGGCGGTGCCCCAGGAGCTGATCTCCGGCGACACGCTCACGCTCAGCCTCCGGATTGATCCGATCCAAACTACTGCTGCCGCTGCCGGCGGCGCTCCCAGGTCGGCAACACCGCAGGCCAGGACGCCGAGGAGGATGCAGTGACTGAAGTATGCGTTTGATTATGCTAAGTTAGATGGGTTGTTCTGGATTCTGATGGTCAACTTATCTGATGCAGTAGCAGTAGATGTAGAGAGATGAAGAGTTTAATTCAGTACTAACGAACAACAACTCCGATGAACCCCCGCTCGCTGCCGACTTGCCCTCTCGTCGCTCGGTCCATCCGCTCATCTCCTTCCTTCCTCTCCCCTCCCCTCAGCGCCGCCGCCAACCCGACGGAACCCTCTCTCAACACCAGCGACTCACACACACAAGGCACGGCGACGGCAATGAAGAGCCCAGCAAGCGCATGGCGACTCACCACACCACACCACACCTCCTCTCCTCTCCTCTCCTCTCCTCTCCTCTCCTCTCCTCTCCTCTCCTCGCCGTCGCCCAAAGTCCTAAGTCACGCACAACCCGCACGCGGATGGATCCCTCTTTCTACTATATATAAGGCAAGGCGGAGAGAAGGAGGAGGCCGCGGTGCCACGGATCTATGAGGTGGCACAAAATCAGTCCCTTGCCTTGGATGGCTGGTGAGAATCCCTAGGGCAATTAATTAATGCAAATGACCATACGCTCGTTTCGTTTCCAGGGAAAGTGGCATCCCTAAGGCAATTAATGACAATGACCTCCCGTTCGTTTCCAGGAAAAGGTATCATCACGTGACACGGTTTTTCCCACGGCTTTTACAATCTCAGCAATCAACAAACTTTCTCAATCGATCGAGCTATTCTGCTTTCTTCGAGGATTCTCAAAAACACAGATGAGCTCAGTTGTTATACATTTTTGCCAACTTTTATGTTTCTAATATTCAAGCCTTCTTTGATTTCAAAAAAGAAGTCTTTTTTCTCTTGTGTTTCACAAGAACTAGAAGCAAATGGAGATGGGCGGCGTCTTTTCTCTTATACCCCGTATTTCACAAGAATTATGAGCAAATGGATCCATCAAGATCCTCAAAGGAGGACAAACTGATTATGTTGATTTTTATGGGCAGTTTCTTCAGGGATTCTCAAAAGCAGAGACAAGCAAATGGATATTTTTATGTGTCTAATGTTCAAGTCTCCCATCCATCCATTGGCATCAATTGAAGGACACAATTTTGATTATGTGATCAACAAGCCCTTTAGATTATGTCATCAACTTAGATTAGAAACATTTGGTCTGAGTGCATCTTCCAAACACATAGCAACATGCATGGCAGACAACAATTCTCATCAACCTTATACTCACATTCATTTGCTGACACATGTGTCCATAACAAAGACACATGCATCATCCCAGGACCAATAACTTTGACAAGTGATGAATCACACTTGTTCTTTCCTGCACGTGGCCAGGATGCAAATTTACACGAAATAACATGATACTCTACTGTTAACTCTACTGCAATACACTAATACTGTCTACGGGGAGACGGGGAGGCGGGGGCGAC
>NC_041385.1:10827694-10892403 GCF_002162155.2 Triticum dicoccoides
AGAAAGAGGGGCGGGGTGGGGCGCGGCCGCCGTTAGATGAGTTAAATCTTTGCCGTCCACTTTTTTGCTCTTTGCTATCCGCTAGCGGACGGCAAAGAGGTGGGGCATTAAGTTTTTTTAAACGGGTGGGTGGGTGGGGGCCACCTCCCTCTTTGCCGTCAGCTGGCGGACGGCAAAGATTCTTTGCCGTCAGCTGGCGGACGGCAAAGAAATGGCGCATGGCAAAGAGCTTCTTTGTCGTCTGCCATTTCTTTGCCGTCGACTTTTCGGTGGCTGATGGCAAAGAGCTTCTTTGCCGTCCGCTAGCGGACGGCAAAGATCTGGCAGATGGCAAAGTAGCTGATTCCAGTAGCGATAGACGAAGAAATCATCCATGAATAATACCTCACAAATCTTTTCACAGAAGTTAGAGAATATAGCCACATGCATCTTTGAAAGGTAGCAAGTGCATTACATAAACCAAAAGGCATACGTCTATAAGCAAAAGTACCAAAAGGGCAAGTAAAACTAGTTTTGATTGATCCTCCACTGGCACAGGTATTTGAGAGAAACCAGAATAACCATCTAGAAAGCAGAAATGTGTATGTTTGGATAGTCTTTCTAGCATTTGATCAATAAAAGGTAAAGAGTAATGATCTTTCTTAGTAGCTTTATTTAATTTACAGAAATCAATTACCATCCTATAACCTGTAGTAATTCTTTGTGGGATCAATTCATCTTTATCATTAGGAACGACAGTAATACCTCCCTTTTTAGGAACGCAATGGACAGGACTTACCCAATCACTATCAGCAACGGGATAAATTATATCTGCCTCAAGGAGCTTTAGTATCTCCTTTCTTATCACTTCTTTCATCTTAGGATTTAACCGTCGTTGAGGATCTCTAACTGATTTGGCATCTTTCTCCACCTTTATTTTGTGTTGACATAGAGTGGGACTAATGCCCTTAAGATCATCCAAAGTATAACCAATAGCAGTACTGTGCTTCTTTAGAGTTTTCAATAATCTTTCTTCTTCTTGCTCTGAAAGGTTAGCACTAATAATAACAGGATATATTTTCTTTTCATCAAGATAAGCATACTTAAGATTATCGGGTAATGGTTTGAGCTCAAACACGGGATCACCCTCGGGTGGAGGGGGATCCCCTAGGATTTCAACAGGTAGGTTGTGTTTCAGAATAGGACCCTGTTGAAGGAACACTTCATCTATTTCCCTTCTTTCATTCATAAACATATCATTTTCATGGTCTAGCAAATATTGTTCTAACGGATCAGTAGGAGGAACGACAATAGAAGCAAGACCAATAATCTCATCCTTACTAGGTGGTTCTTTATCACGGGGTTGTCTATGAAACTTAGCAAAATTAAACTAATGAGACATATCCCCTAAGCCAATTGTAACAATATCCTTTTCACAATCAATCCTAGCATTAACAGTATTCAAGAAGGGTCTACCAAAAATAATGGGACAAAAGTCATCTTGTGGGGAACCAAGAACAAGAAAATCAGCAGGATATTTAACCTTCCCACACAAGACTTCAACATCTCTAACAATCCCAACTAGCTTAATGGTATCCTTATTGGCAAGCTTAATAGTAACATCAATACCTTCTATTTTAGCGGGTGCAATATCATGCATAATTTCTTTATATAAGTCATAGGGTATCGCGCTAGCACTAGCACCCATATCACATAAGCCATGATAACAATGATCTCCTATTTTAACAGAAATAACAGGCATGCCTACAATAGGTATATGTATCTTAGCATCTGGTCTAGCAATATTAGCAGTCTCACCACAGAAATAAATAACATGCCCATATAAATTATCATCCAAGAGATCTTTAACCATAGCAATACTAGGTTCAACTTTGATTTGCTCAGGAGGCGTATAAGTTCTAGTATTAATCTTACGAACAACAGTCAAAGTTTTAGCATGATCCTTTATCCTAACAGGAAAAGGAGGTTTGTCAACATAAGTAGTAGGAACAATAGGATCATTATAAGTGACAGTCTTTTCTTCAACTGTAATAGGTGCAACTACTTTTACTTCAATGGGAGGATTATATTTAAACCACTTCTCCTTAGGGAGATCAACGTGAGTAGCAAAAGATTCACAAAAAGCAGCTACTATCTCAGAGTCAAGTCCATACTTATCGCTAAATCCACGAAAAGCATCTGTATCCATAAAAGATTTGACACAATCAAACTTAGGTGTTATACCTGACTCCTTACCATCATCGGAACCCCAGTCTTCAGAGTTGTGTTCAATTCTTTCCAATAAGTCCCACTTGAATTCAGTAGTCTTCAGCATATAAGAACCAACACAGGAAGTATCAAGCATGGTGCGATCATTGAGAGAAAGCCGAGCATAATTTTTTTGAATAATCATATCTCTTGAGAGCTCATGATTGGAGCATGAATATAACATTGACTTAAGCCTCCCCCAAGCTTGAGCGATGCTTTCTCCTTCGCGAGGCCAGAAATTATATATGTAATTACGATCACGATGAATAAGATGCATAGGATAGAACTTCTGGTGAAATTCCAACTTCAATCGTTTATAGTTCCAAGATCCCGTATCATCATAGCCTATACCATGTCAATGCATCTCCCTTCAAAGATAAAGGGAAGACCTTCCTTTTGACAACATCATCGGGAATACCTGCAAGCTTAAATAATCCACAAACTTCATCCGCAAAGATAAGGTGTAAACTGGGATGCAATGTTCCATCTCCTGCAAAGGGATTAGCTAGCAGTTTCTCTATCATACCCGAAGGAATCTCAAAGTAAATATTTTCAGTAGGTTCAGTAGGTTGAGGAGCAACTCTTTTCTCTACTGGTCGGGGTGAAGATACCCCGAACAAGCCCCTCAAAGGATTAGTTTCCATGGTAACAAGTGACAGAAAATTTCAGCACACTATATAAATGTTTCCTTACCAAGTTTCACTCACCAAAGGCACTTCACTCCCCGGCAATGGTGCCAGAAATGAATCTTGATGACCCACAAGTATAGGGGATCTATCGTAGTCCTTTCGATAAGTAAGAGTGTCGAACCCAATGAGGAGCAGAAGGAAATGACAAGCGGTTTTCAGTAAGGTTTTCTCTGCAAGCACTGAAATTGTAGGTAAGAGATAGTTTTGTGATAAGATAATTTGTAACGGGTAACAAGCAATGAAAGTAAATAAAGTGCAGCAAGGTGGCCCAATCCTTTTTGTAGCAAAGGACAAGCCTGGACAATTTCTTATAATGAGAAAAGCGCCCCCGAGGACACATGGGAATTATCGTCAAGCTAGTTTTCATCACGCTCATATGATTCACGTTCGCTACTTTGATAATTTGATATGTGGGTGGAGCAGTGCTTGGGTACTGCCCTTACTTGGACAAGCATCCCACTTATGATTAACCCCTATTGCAAGCATCCGCAACTACAAAAGAAGTATTAAGGTAAACCTAACCACAACATTAGACATATGGATCCAAATCAGCCCCTTACGAAGCAACGCATAAACTAGGGTTTAAGCTTCTGTCACTCTAGCAACCCATCATCTACTTATTACTTCCCAATGCCTTCCTCTAGGCCCAAATAATGGTGAAGTGTCATGTAGTCGACGTTCACATAACAACACTAGAGGAGAGACAACATACATCTCATCAAAATATCGAACGAATACCAAATTCACATGACTACTAATAGCAAGACTTCACCCATGTCCTCAGGAACAAACGTAACTACTCACAAATCATATTCATGTTCATAATAAGAGGAGTATTAATATGCATTAAGGATCTGAACATATGATCTTCCACCAAGTAAACCAATTAGCATCAACTACAAGGAGTAATCAACACTACTAGCAACCCACAGTGTCGTGGTGGGCGCACGGCAGATGCCAAGGGATGGATAAAGAGAGGAGGAGGCTTGAGGGCGCTGGTGGACTCCAGAGACGAGGTTGGCATGAGCGGGCGCGGGACGCCGGACATACCCAGATTCGGGGCTCTTCGGAGAGATAATACCCCTAGTCCTGCCGAGTGTAGTTGGATGTTCGATAGTACAATGCTGCTCCTGGAGCTGTATGGGGGAGGAAGGAAGCTGGCCAAGGCTCTGGCTGCTCCTTCTCTCTGGTGTTGCTTTGGTGGCTAGTTCTGTGCTTACTTCTGTGCGTGTCTTGCTTGATCTTTTCTTCCTCTGTGATCGTGAGCTCCTGGGGGGTTTTATAGACCAACTCCCCAGGGGTACAATGGTAATGTTACAAGTCAGTGGGTCCGTATTGTCGGTGTCCGGGAACCCTGGCTGGGTCCCGCTGAGGGTTTGTGGTTCGCCGGGTTCCCCTAGGTGCGGACCCCACGTGCCTAGGGGGACTGTGTGCCGTCTTGTTGATCGTCAGGGCGTGGCCGAGTCGAGTCGTGTATAGTGCTCTCCATCAGGTTGCCGCTTTCTATCGTCAGCGGTGAGGGCGAGGGCACTGTAGCCATGCCGGCCCTGGTCAGTGGGTAGCTGAGGGGCACTGTTGCCACGCTCCGGCTGACCAGAGGCATGGGTGGGGTACTGTTGCCTCAGTCATCATTGATTGAAGACTCGTCCCATCGTAAGGCCTGGATGGGACGGGCGCTGACCCGTGGCTGGATTGCGGAGCACGCCACGGGTGAAGATGGCTTGTCGATGAAGCTTCGGTTGTGCCGGGTTCGGCTGTCTTGCGCTAGTTGTTGAGGCCGAGTCGACGCGTCTTACCGGGTCGAGGAGCCTGGCCGGGTTGCGGGGCTTGGTCGGGTCGAGCGACTCGACCAAGCGCGTGCCGGTTTGAGGGGCAATGCCAGCCCCGTAATTTTTGAATAGGATCCGGGTTCCGTTGCCTGCCCGGGGTTCATCCCCCCGACAGTAGTCCCCAAAGCTGTGAAGGTCCGCCGTCTTCGGATGAGTGGGCCTTCGCAGTTTCCCCCTTAAGCAAGGCGGATTCTGCGAGCGCCGGGTTCGGCAACACCCACTGTGTGCCGGTTTTCTCGGAAACCGTATCATGGCACCCCGGCCGTGGCGGGAACCGAGGAGTCCGTCGAATCTTGGGGCAATCCCTCGGGCTTCACGCGGGCGCCACGTGGTGCCCGGAAGTCAGAGGTGCCCGACAGGCCACGCGCGTGACGGGACTGGGCGACGGGCTGGGGCCCGCCACCGCGCGCCCTTTCCCACGCACGCGGATTTATTGTGGTGTCCGGGGGCCGGTTGCTCTTCCCCGGGCAGTTACTACGCGTGTACGTGCGCACTTATTGCAGGGTAGTGGAACGGGCGCGTGCAGACAATCCCACTTCCCCACGTTCAAACCGAGGGTTATAAATTGAGGGGGGCAAGGGGGCGGCAGACATCGTTCTCGCTCGCGCCCTCCTGTCCCCCTACTCTTGCTCTGCTCTACGCAACCGACGCGCAGCTGCGCCCGCTGCCCGAGCAGAACTCCTTTGTCGTCCATCTCCTTTCTTCTTCCTCTGAACATGGCTTTGCCGTCGGGTTCCTGGATGGGTTCGAATGTCACCATCAAGGACATCACCCAACTCCGGGCGATGCGGCGCCTGCCGCGGGAGACGGACGTCGGCGTCCGTCTGCCGTGCGGCGAGCAGAGGCCTCGGCCCGAGGGGCAGGAGTGCGTGGTCTTCCTCACGCACTTCGATCGCGGGTTTGGGCTGCTGGCGAGCACCTTCTTCCGCGCGTTCCTGGAGTTCTTCAGGCTCCAGCCGCATCATCTTGGCGCCGACACCATCGTCCAGCTCTCCGGCTTCATCACCCTCTGCGAGGGGTACCTGGGGGTCGAGCCCACGATCGACCTCTGGGCGCACTTCTTCTCCTTGAAGCAGCAGGGCCCGTCAGCGGGGAGTTCGCCGACTGCGGCGCCGCCGTCATCTCGAAGCGGTCGGGGGCGGATTTCCCCAAGATCCCGCTGGAGGATTCTGCCAAGAAGTCACAGAACTCCTTCTTCTACGTCCGCAACCTTGGTGCGGATCGCATCAACCTTCCAGCCTTTGCCATCGCGCCGCCACGGGCGAAGACGAACTGGGGCTACTCGCCCAGGCGCCCGTCGCAGGAGATCGTCAATCTCTGCGAGCGGGTGACGGTGATGAGGACACAGAAGGGGCTCACCGGCACCGACCTCCTCGCCGCGTTCATGATGCATTGGGTCCTTCCGCTTCAGGGGCGCTCCTGCCTCATCGGCGAAATGGTCGGCCTTCAAGACCCCAACCGCATGGGGTCGACGCGGCTGTCTGCGGAGCAGATCGCACGCAGCGTGAAAGACATCTCCAAGGCCAACCTTGGAGAGGACTGGCGATTCGGCAAGGCGCCGTACAGCGAGTCAAACCCGGCACCGCAGGTGAGTGTCTGGTCTTCTTACTTGGCTGCTGCGCACCTTCTCATCCGTCCTAACGCAACGCGGGAGGTACTTCTAAACGCGATTCGGCATCCTTACGCCCGGGCTCCATCGCAGGTGGCGCTGATGGCGCCAGAGGAGCCTGCTGTTGGGGAACGTAGTAATTTCAAACAATTTCCTACGCACACGCAAGATCATGGTGATGCATAGCAATGAGAGGGGAGAGTGTTGTCCACGTACCCTCGTTGACCGAAAGCGGAAGCGTTAGAACAACGCGGTTGATGTAGTCGTACGTCTTCACGGCCCGACCGATCAAGCACCGAAACTACGACACCTCCGAGTTCTAGCACACGTTCAGCTTGATGACGTCCCTCGAACTCCAATCCAGCCGAGTGTCGAGGGAGAGTTCCGTCAACATGACAGCGTGGTGACGATCTTGATGTTCTACCGTCGCAGGGCTTCACTTAAGCACCGCTACAATATTATCGAGGAGGACTATGGTGGAGGGGGGCATCGCACACGGCTAAGAGATCAACAGATCAATTGTTGTTCCTAGAGGTGCCCCTGCCCCCGTATATAAAGGAGCAAGGGGGAAGGGGGCGGCCAGCCTAGGAGGGGGCGCGCCATGGGGAGTCCTACTCCCACTGGGAGTAGGACTCCCTCCTTCCTTGTTGGACTAGGAGAAGGGGGGGGGGAAGGAAAGGGAGAGGAGGAGAAGGAAAGAGGGGGGCCGGCCCCCCTTTCCCTAAACCAATTCGGTTTGGGCCTTGGGGGGGGGGCGCCCCACACTCCCCTTGCTTCCCTCTATTTCCACTAAGGTCCATGTAGGCCCATTAAGCCCCCGGGGGGTTCCGGTAACCTCCTGGTACTCCGGTAAAATCCCGATTTCACCCGGAACACTTCCGATATCCAAATATAGGCTTTCAATATATCAATCTTCATGTCTCGACCATTACGAGACTCCTCGTCATGTCCGTAATCACATTCGGGACTCCGAACAACCTTCGGTACATCAAAACTCATAAACTCATAATATAACTGTCATCGAAACCTTAAGCGTGCGGACCCTACGGGTTCGAGAACTATGTAGACATGACCGAGACTCGTTTCCGGTCAATAACCAATAGCGGAACTTGGATGCTCATATTGGCTCCTACATATTATACGAAGATCTTTATCGGTCAAACCGCATAACAACATACGTTGTTCCCTTTGTCATCGGTATGTTACTTGCCCGAGATTCGATCGTCGGTATCCCAATACCTAGTTCAATCTCGTTACCGGCAAGTCTCTTTACTCGTTACGTAATGCATCATTCTGTAACTAACTCATTAGCTACATTGCTTGCAAGGCTTATAGTGATGTGCATTACCAAGAGGGCCCAGAGATACCTCTCCGACAATCGGAGTGACAAAACCTAATATCGAAATACGCCAACTCAACATGTACCTTTGGAGACACCTGTAGAGCTCCTTTATAATCACGCAGTTATGTTGTGACGTTTGGTAGCGCACAAAGTGTTCCTCTGGTAAATGGGAGTTGCATAATCTCATAGTTGTAGGAACATGTATAAGTCATGAAGAGAGCAATAGCAACATACTAAATGATCAGGTGCTAAGCTAACAGAATGGGTCAAGTCAATCACATCATTCTCCTAATGATGTGATCCCGTTAATCAAATGACAACACATGTCTATGGTTAGGAAACATAACCATCTTTGATTAATGAGCTAGTCAAGTAGAGGCATACTAGTGACATTAAGTTTGTCTATGTATTCACACATGTATCATGTTTCCGGTTAATACAATTCTAGCATGAATAATAAACATTTATTATGATATAAGGAAATAAATAATAACTTTATTATTGCCTCTAGGGCATATTTCCTTCAGCCTCCCACTTGCACTAGAGTCAATAATCTAGATTACGCAGTAATGATTCTAACACCCATGGAGTCTTGGTGTTGATCATGTTTTGCTCGTGGAAGAGGCTTAGTCAATGGGTCTACAACATTCAGATCCGTATGTATCTTGCAAATCTCTATGTCTCCCACCTGGACTTGGTCCCGGATGGAATTGAAGCGTCTCTTGATGTGCTTGGTCCTCTTGTGAAATCTGGATTCCTTTGCCAAGGCAATTGCACCAGTATTGTCACAGAAGATCTTCATTGGTCCCGATGCACTAGGTATGACACCTAGATCGGAAATGAACTCCTTCATCCAGACTCCTTCATTTGCTGCTTCGGAAGCAGCTATGTACTCCGCTTTGCATGTAGATCCCGCCATGACGCTTTGCTTAGAACTACACCAACTGATAGCTCCACCATTCAATATAAACACGTATCCGGTTTGCGATTTAGAATCGTTCGGATCAGTGTCAAAGCTTGCATCAATGTAACCATTTACGACTAGATCTTTGTCACCTCCATAAATGAGAAACATATCCTTAGTCCTTTTCAGGTATTTCAGGATGTTCTTGACCGCTGTCCAGTGATCCACTCCTAGATTACTTTGTGCCTCCCTGCTAAACTTATTGCTAAGCATACATCAGGTCTGGTACATAGCATTGCATACATGATAGAGCCTATGGCTGAAGCATAGGGAACATCTTTCATTTTCTCTCTATCTTCTGTTGTAGTCGGGCATTGAGTCTGACTCAACTTCACACCTTGTAATACAGGCAAGAACCCTTTCTTTGCTTGATCCATTTTGAACTTTTTCAAAACTTTATCAAGGTATGTGCTTTGTGAAAGTCCAATTAAGCGTCTTGATCTATCTCTATAGATCTTGATGCCCAATATCTAAGCAGCTTCGCCGAGGTCTTTCATCGAAAAACTTTTATTCAAGTATCCCTTTATGCGATCCAGAAATTGTATATCATTTCCAATCAACAATATGTCATCTACATATAATATTAGAAATGCTACAGAGCTCCCACTCACTTTCTTGTAAATACAGGCTTCTCCAAAAGTCTGTATAAAACCATATGCTTTGATCACACTATCAAAGCATTTATTCCAACTCCGAGAGGCTTGCACCAGTCCATAAATGGATCGTTGGAGCTTGCACACTTTGTTAGCACCTTTTGGATCGACAAAACCTTCTGGTTGCATCATATACAACTCTTCTTCTAGAAATCCATTCAGGAATGCTGTTTTGACATCGATTTGCCATATTTCATAATCATAAAATGCGGCAATTGCTAACATGATTCGGACAAACTTAAGCATCTCTACGGGTGAGAAAGTCTCATCATAGTCAACTCCTTGAACTTGTCGAAAACCTTTTGCAACAAGTCGAGCTTTGTAGACAATTACATTACCATCAGCGTCAATCTTCTTCTTAAAGATCCATTTATTCTCGATGGCTTGCTGATCATTGGGCAAGTCAACCAAAGTCCATACTTTGTTCTCATACATGGATCCCATCTCAGATTTCATGGCCTCAAGCCATTTTGCGGAATCTAGGCTCATCATCTCTTCCTCATAGTTCGTAGGTTCGTCATGGTCTAGTAACATGACTTCCAGAATAGGATTACCGTACCACTCTGGTGCGGATCTTACTCTGGTTGACCTACGAGGTTCGGTAGTAACTTGATCTGAAGTTCCATGATCAATATCATCAACTTCCTCACTGATTGGTGTAGTTGTCACTGGAACCGGTTCTTGTGATGAACTACTTTCCAATAAGGGAACAGGTATAATTACGTCATCAAGTTCTACTTTCCTCCCACTCACTTCTTTCGAGAGAAACTCCTTCTCTAGAAAGGATCCGAATTTAGCAACAAAAGTCTTGCCTTCAGATCTGTGATAGAAGGTGTACCCAATAGTCTCTTTTGGGTATCCTATGAAGACACATTTCTCCGATTTGGGTTCGAGCTTATCTGGTTGAAGTTTCTTCACATAAGCATCGCAGCCCCAAACTTTAAGAAACGACAACTTTGGTTTCTTGCCAAACCACAATTCATAAAGCATCGTCTCAACGGATTTTGATGGTGCCCTATTTAACGTGAATGCGGCCGTCTCTAAAGCATAACCCCAAAACGATAACGCTAAATCAGTAAGAGACATCAAAGATCGCACCATATCTAGTAAAGTACGATTAAGACGTTCGGACACACCATTTCGTTGTGGTGTTCCGGGTGGCGTGAGTTGCAAAACTATTCCGCATTGCTTCAAATGTAAACCAAACTCGTAACTCAAATATTCTCCTCCACGATCAGATCATAGAAACTTTATTTTCTTGTTACGATGATTTTCCACTTCACTCTGAAATTCTTTGAACTTTTCAAATGTTTTAGACTTGTGTTTCATCAAGTAGATATACCCATATATGCTCAAATCATCTGTGAAGGTGAGAAAATAACGGTATCCGCCGCGAGCCTCAACATTCATTGGACCACATACATTAGTATGTATGATTTCCAACAAATCAGTTGCTCGCTCCATAGTTTCGGAGAACGGCGTTTTAGTCATCTTGCCCATGAGGCACGGTTCGCAAGTACCAAGTGATTCATAATCAAGTGATTCCAGAAGTCCATCAGTATGGAGTTTCTTCATGCGCTTTACACCAATATGACCCAAATGACAGTGCCACAAATAAGTTGCACTATCATTATCAACTCTGCATCTTTTGGCTTCAACATTATGAATATGTGTATCACTACTATCGAGATTTAATAAAAATAGACCACTCTTCAAGGGTGCATGGCCATAAAAGATATTACTCATATAATGGAACAACCATTATTCTCTGATTTAAATGAATAACCATCTCGCATCAAACAAGATCCAGATATAATGTTCATGCTCAACGCTGGCACCAAATAACAATTATTCAGGTCTAAAACTAATCCCGAAGGTAGATGTAGAGGTAGCGTGCCAATCACGATCACATCGACTTTGGAACCATTTCCCACGCGCATCATCACCTCGTCCTTAGCCAATCTTCGCTTAATCCGTAGTCCCTGTTTCGAGTTGCAAATATTAGCAACAGAACTAGTATCAAATACCCAGGTGCTACTGCGAGCATTAGTAAGGTACACATCAATAACATGTATATCACATATAACTTTGTTCACCTTGCCATCCTTCTTATCCGCCAAATACTTGGGGCAGTTCCGCTTCCAGTAACCAGTCTGCTTGCAGTAGAAGCACTCAGTCTCAGGCTTAGGTCCAGATTTGGGTTTCTTCTCTTGAGCAGCAACTTGTTTGCTGTTCTTCTTGAAGTTCCCCTTCTTCTTCCCTTTACCCTTTTTCTTGAAACTGGTGGTCTTATTGACCATCAACACTTGATGCTCCTTCTTGATTTCTACCTCCGCAGCCTTTTGCATTGCGAAGAGCTCGGGAATAGTCTTGTCTATCCCTTGCATATTATAGTTCATCACGAAGCTCTTGTAGCTTGGTGACAGTGATTGAAGAATTCTGTCAATGACACTATCATCAAGAAGATTAACTCCCAGTTGAATCAAGTGATTATTATACCCAGACATTTTGAGTATATATTCACTGACAGAACTATTCTCCTCCATCTTGCAGCTATAGAACTTATTGGAGACTTCATATCTCTCAATCCGGGCATTTGCTTGAAATATTAACTTCAACTCCTGGAACATCTCATATGCTCCATGACGTTCAAAATGTCGTTGAAGTCCCGGTTCTAAGCCGTAAAGCATGGCACACTGAACTATCGAGTAGTCATCAGCTTTGCTCTGCCACACGTTCTTAACGTCGTCAGTTGCATCTGCAGCAGGCCTGGCACCCAGCGGTGCTTCCAGGACATAATTCTTTTGTGCAGTAATGAGGATAATCCTCAAGTTACGGACCCAGTCCGTGTAATTGCTACCATCATCTTTCAACTTAGCTTTCTCAAGGAACGCATTAAAATTCAACGGAACAACAGCACGAGCCATCTATCTACAACAAACGTAGACAAGCAAAATACTATCAGGTACTAAGTTCATGATAAATTTAAGTTCAATTAATCATATTACTAAAGAACTCCCACTTAGACAGACATCTCTCTAGTCATCTAAGTGATCACGTGATCCAAATCAACTAAACCATGTCCTATCATCATGTGAGATGGAGTAGTTTTCAATGGTGAACATCACTATGTTGATCATATCTACTATATGATTCATGTTCGACCTTTCGGTCTCCGTGTTCCGAGGCCATATCTGTATATGCTAGGCTCATCAAGTTTAACCTGAGTATTCCACGTGTGCAACTGTTTTGCACCCGTTGTATTTGAACGTAGAGCCTATCACACCCGATCATCACGTGGTGTCTCAGCACGAAGAACTTTCGCGACGGTGCATACTCAGGGAGAACACTTCTTGATAATTAGTGAGAGATCATCTTAAAATGCTACCGTCAATCAAAGCAAGATAAGATGCATAAAGGATAAACATCACATGCAATCAATATAAGTGATATGATATGGCCATCATCATCTTGTGCTTGTGATCTCCATCTCCGAAGCACCGTCGTGATCACCATCGTCACCGGCGCGACACCTTGATCTCCATCGTAGCATCGTTATCGTTTCGCCATCTATTGCTTCTACGACTATCGCTACCGCTTAGTGATAAAGTAGAGCAATTACAGGGTGCTTGCATTTCATACAATAAAGCGACAACCATATGGCTCCTGCCAGTTGCCGATAACTCGGTTACAAAACATGATCATCTCATACAATAAAATATAGCATCACATCTTGACCATATCACATCACAACATGCCCTGCAAAAACAAGTTAGACATCCTCTACTTTGTTGTTGCAAATTTTACGTGGCTGCTACGGGCTGAGCAAGAACCGTTCTTACCTACACATCAAAACCACAACGATAGTTCGTCAAGTTAGTGCTTTTTTAACCTTCGCAAGGACCGGGCGTAGCCACACTCGGTTCAAATAAAGTTGGAGAAACTGACACCCGCCAGCCACCTGTGTGCAAAGCACGTCGGTAGAACCGGTCTCGCGTAAGCATACGTGTAATGTCGGTCCGGGCCGCTTAATCCTACAATACCGCCAAACCAAAGTATGACATACTGATAAGCAGTATGACTTGTATCACCCACAACTCACTTGTGTTCTACTCGTGCATATAACATCTACGCATAGATGCCACTGTTGGGGAACGTAGTAATTTCAAAAAATTTCCTACGCACACGCAAGATCATGGTGATGCATAGCAACGAGAGGGGAGAGTGTTCACTACAAAAAAAATACACTTCCGTGATGATACGTGTTTGTCACAGTAGGTCGCATTTTTTGTCATGCATGTACATCCATGACGATTTTATGATAGAATCAAGATAGTCATACCTATGCTGTCGTAGAAGTGTTCCATGACATTACCAAAATTATCATCACAGAAGTGTCCACTTCCATGATGATAAATTGCGCGTCACAGAAGTGCTTTCGTCAAGGGTGACCGACACGTGGCATCCACCGTAATGGAACGCCGTTAAGCTATCGGGTCGGGTTTTGGATCCGATAACTCGTTAACAGCCCCGACCAATGGGGATTTTCCACCTGTAAAATCATCATTGGCTGGACGAAACACGTGTCGGCTCACCGTTGGGACAGATGTCATCCGCTCATTGGACCGAAGGCGCCTATGATACAGCGACACATGGCACGACCCAACAGAGGCCCATTCCTGTGAAAGGCCGGCCCGTTTGACTTGGTCAAAAGGTGGCGGGCCGGCCCACGGAAATCCTGTTAACGGCCTGTTCGCATATAGCCCATTTACAGCCTGCTAACCCAGGGCCCATTACGCCCTATCCGAATTAGGCCCAGTAGTGTCATCTGGGCCGTCCAATATGATTCCAACCCGTTTTAACTTCCGGCCCATGTGTGGCCCATGACTTCTTTCGGCCCATATGAGGCCCTTTGTAACTCTTGGCCCATTAACGGCCCGTGGTGAAACTGGCCCGTAATGAACAGTGTATCACTTTATACCCATTAACAGCCTGTTATTCTATTGGACCGCTTCTAGCCCAAGTTATCTTTCGGCCTTCTCAGGGCCCATTGATTCTTGGGCTCATTTGCAGCATTCGGTTACATACGACCCGTTACTGTCATTTTCTGCTTGTGGGCCAAATTCATCCCGTCGTTACAGTCGGCCCGTTTGCGGATCGTTAATACGTTGGGCCGTTTTCATGTAAAAAAAACCCGTTGGGCTGTTTTCATAGAGTTATCAAATACGGTCTATTAACGGCCCGTTATGGTCCACGAATTGTACGTCCCATGATTGGCGAAATGATGATACGCCCCGTAGAAGGCCCATGGATCTACGACCCGTATGAGGCCCATGGATCTGTGGCCCGTCGAAGGCCCGTGGGTCGTACGACCTGTAGAAGGCCCATGGACCCTACGGCCCGTAGAAGGCCCATGGACCCTAAGGCCCATATAGAAGGCCAATGGATCCTACGGCCCGTATAGAAGGCCAATGGATCCTACGGCCGGAAGAAGGCCCATGGATCATACGGCCTGCAGGAGGCCCATGGTTACAACAGTCCGTGTGTTGCCATGATTATTTTGGCCTAGTTACCAAAAATAGGCTATTGTGGCCACTAGAAAAACACAGAAAAAGAACAGCAGTGACTACAAGCAAACAACTAAACAAGACAATAAGGAAATAAATAAGAAAGCAATTAACGCTAGCCTATTACCGCTATTACACATATTACATCCACTGGGCATCAAAGTTTGCCACCAGTGCAAATATAGGGAACAAAGCAGCATATTACATACACTGGCTGTCAAAATTGGCCACCAGTGCAAATAAACGCGGCAGCAAAACAAGAGCATAACTGAAACAACTTCAGAAGAGCTCAAGAAATGTTATCCTGGGTATCCGCCATGCTGGCAATAAGCTTAGCAAGCTGATTAGCTTTGTCCTGTTTGGCGCTAAAATCCTCCAACGCTTGCTGTTGCACCAGAAACTATGCATCTGAATGCTCCAGGGACTTCCGGAGTCCTTCCGCTTCTTGTCGCAACACAGCTGATCGATGTCTTTCAGCTTGTAGTTGAGACTCAAGAAACCAAACTGATTCAGACAGTGAGTTTGAATAGCTTGTGCAAGCGGTAGTGGCCAGTAACTCGAACACTAAACCAATACATGACTTTGGGGTTGTCTCACTGTCTTCAAGATAGTCTTCCTTAGGGCATCTCCAGCCGTTGGCCCCCCAGGAGGGGCAAAAAATCACCCCCTGGGGGCGCACCGGCGCTAAACCACACACTGGGGGCGTGATGCCCCCCAGTCGCGGCGCCCACGGTTAGTAAAAAAAGTCAAAAATAGCGCAAAAACGACTCAAATTTAACGCAAACATCGGCGAGTTCGTTCAAACTTAAACATATTTTACAAAAAAGAAAAAAAACTACCGCGGGCTACCCCCGCCGTCTCCCTCGCCGCCCGCCCACGCGGTTCTACATGCCGAGGAGGCGGTAGAACCACGTGTAGTCACCGCCGTTGTCGTCATCATCATCGTCGTCGCCGCCTCCGCCGTCCCTGCTGCATCCCTCCCCCGGTTGGCGCGGCGGGTTGAACGGTCCGGGGGCATCGTCGTCATCGTCGCTGTCGAGGACCACGACGCCATGCTCATCCTCGCACCCACGCTTGCGGATGGCGATCTCCTCCAGGGCCCGGCGCTGCCGGACCATCTCGTCGCGGAGGTAGTCGTCCCGCACCCACCGCATGGCATCCTCGTCGGAGAAGCCGCACCGGGCTATCTCCTCGTACTCCGCGGGGAGGACGGGTTCCGGCTTGGGCTCGGCAAGGACGAAGCGGCCGGTGGGTGGAGAGGCGTTGGCGCCGCCGGAGCTGCGGGTGCGCGCGCTGACCGGCGTGTCCTGGGGCTCCGGCTTGACGGGGCGGAGGCAGGGAGAGCCGCCGGACGAGGAGGAGGACCCCCCGGTCTTCATGCGCCTCGGGGTCCAGGAGCTTCCCCGACGGCATGAGAAGGAAGGGGGAGCGGGGTACTCGAGGCGCGGTGTGTTGCCGCCCTCGATGTACTCGAGGACGGCCTCCAACATGCGCCCGGGCACGCCCCACCACAGACGCCGACCGGCGGCGTTGAGCCTGCCTGAGGGCACGACGCCGTTGGTGGCCTCGAGCTGCTCGGCCTGATGGTGGAGGAAGTAAGGTTCCTAGAGAGGGCTGTCGGGGGCGTACCGTGGCCCCTCCCTCGCCGCACGCGGCAGGTTCGAGCGGATGCGTGCGATCTCCGCACGCCGTGCTGCACCGGCGGTACCGGGGGCACCGGCACGCTGCCCGCACTGATCCTCCACGTCCCGGGCACCCGCATGTCCGGCGGGACTGGGTACTCGGCCTCGTAAAGGAGGCGAGCCTCGTCTTCATGAAGATGGCGGCGACCGAAGCCGTTCGCCGCCGCGCCGTTGCCTGGGAAGCGCTCGGCCATGGGTGTGAACTGGGGACGGCGAAAGAGAGGAGAGGAGAGGGAGGAACGACGGTGGCGGGAGAGTGTGAGTCGCCGAGTGCGCCGGGGCGCTTCATATATAGGCCAAGGCGCGCGTGTCACCGTGTGTACACGTGGCGGGCGAGGGAGGGCGAGGGACGCGCGTCGTCCGGTCTTCACTGCGCCGCCCGTGAGGCATCAATGGTGCAGGCTGACCGGCGCGGCAGCGCAGCAGCTTTGGCATTGATTCGCCGCAAGAAACGAGGCGATGAGGATGACGAAGGGCCGAGAAGAGAGCCGTGTCGCTGACGCGGCGGGCCCGCGGCTGTTTTGCGCCAAAACAGTTCGCCCGGCGCCCCCGGGCGCCCCCGAGCGCGCCGGGTTCGGGCTGGGTCCGCCGGCGCTGTTTTGGGCCCAAGCCGGCGAAAATGGGGCTCCCGAGGGCGCGACTGGGCCGTTTTTCGGCGCCGGCGCGAAAAAAACGCCTGGGGAGGCCTTCCTGGGGGCACGGCTGGAGATGCCCTTAGCTGTTTTATTAGCTTTGTTGGAGACCAACAAGGATGTGTCACTATCCTGAACCTTATCTGCATTACTTCCTTTACCATTGCTTAATAAGGCACTCTTCCCCAATATTCTGTCAGCATTCTAAAAGAAGAAACAAGCAGACACATAACAAGTTTAGCATGTACTAGTATATGAAACTCATTTTGGTGAACCAGTTCATTAGTAAGGTGGACAGGATTAAACTACCAAGTCTTCTATTGCCAAGTACTAGTACATAATAAAAGCATCAAACAAACATATATCTATGTCCTATGGTCACTGCATTGTCTTGCCAAATCAAAATAGAGACACAGTTCAAATCATATCAGTTCAAGACAAAGCAGCAGTGAAAGAATACAAAGCGTGGGAAACTACACGGCACAACAAGATTTCAGGTGGGTACCACGGGTCTACATGTACAACAACACTATTGGCTCTATTGTGATGCTAGTAATGTGCATGATATGAAAGTCAACTGTATACACAATTGAAATTGAAATCAAAAGAGCTATTGATAAGAGCAAACTTGTTAAAGAAACATGCGTGAACATACCTGCTGTGCCATTGGAGTTTCGATTGGATCCTTCAATTTAAAAATAAGTTTGTATCAGTAAATACAGTGATACAAGAGCAAAGCAATCATAGTTAAAAAAGGCGCGCCTAAGCGAAGCGCGCCTAGGCTCTAGGCATTGCGCATAACTATGCTTAATCTGTGCATAACTGCGCATAAGCATGCACTTTGGTCAGTAAAGTGCAAGGCGATGGCAAAACGCACAATTAACGCCTAGTGCTTTTTTGAACTATGATAGCAATGGAATCTTAAATTAGAAGAATTGTTCTTCAGGTTTAGGCACTTGTTCTACATGAACAGAGTACAGTAAGACGCAAGAATATAATACTTAAAAATAGAAAATGAGCTCATAGACCTTACCACATTCTTGGTTCGGGACCAATACAGAACAAGGTGTTCCCAGTCATCGTCCAGTAAATGTGTCTTAGGAGAACGTAAGGGAATTTGATGAGTTTCTTTGCCGGTGAAGTACATTTTCTTTAGGTATTTCCGATACTGCCACCAAGCATTCTTGAAGATAGCAGAGGTATTAGCACAGGTTACCTCATCCCGAGTTTCCAAATCGGTCCTTCTCTATAGAGAAAAATGGGAAAATTTACTGTATTATAATCATCATGGAGGTAGGATGTATGGGACGAAGCAAAGTAATTGGCATGAATAACATTACTTACACATAACTCCTGGACAAACACCTGCAACTGGCATTTTCCTTCGTCTTCAGTATAATATTTCCAAGATGGGAAGATACGCACATACGATTTAACAACATCAAATGCGATAGATGCTAAACTATGACTAGCTGGTTGTGCTTCCTCCACAGGAATAGGCGTACTAACTGGTGGAGTTGGGGTTCGCCGTGATAGTACTGGCCCTTTGGGCACTGGAGCTGCCTTACTAACTGCTCTTGTTTGGGAGCTCTGTGGTGGAGATGGTGTTGTGTCAACATGAACTGGGTTACTATCGGCTGGGGTTGGGGTTAGATTGGGTGAAGCTGGTTTTCTGTCCATCGCAGTAGGGGTACAATCTGCGAGAGTTTGGGTTATGTGTGGTAGGGCTGGTTCTTGTGCATGTACAACCGGGGTGCTATCTCCACCAAGAGGTAGCACTGTTTTATTTGAAGACTGTGTTTTTATTCCGCTAGATATTGGCATCACCCGCTCCAATTCAAATGGCTGATAAACAGGAAACATAGTTGAATTTACAGACATTGTATGAGAGACAGATGCAATAGATAGTGTGGAAAAAAGAGGGCATGAAATAGTTGACATGTATATTGTTTAACTAAAACGGATAGCATGACATAATTTCACATATATGATGTCTATCTAAACTGGATAGCATAGCATAACATAATTAAAAGATATGATGAATAACTACACAGGATCGCATGGCATAATTCACCTACATGTTATCTAAGTAATCAGGATCGCATCATTTAATTCACATATGTGATTTATATGCTAAACAGAGGGCATTCGATATGATGTCTGAACTAAGAACATGGTGTTTAATATTGTGTATATGATGTCTAAACTATGCAATGCAAGACACCGTATGCATGATATGAGCAGTATAACCATGCCAAGTTAGAGCATACACCTCAGTGGGGGAATAGGACTGGTCATGTGTCTCTGAATCCATCTCTGAGGAGCTATCGGGACCCAATAAGAGATCTGCTTCGACAGGTAGCACTGTCTGCTCTGAAGGCCTTGTTTTCACTCCAGATTTTTCCATCTCCCACCCAAATGGCTGATTCACAGGAAGAGTAATTTAATGTACAAATATTGCCGACAAATAGAAATGTAATGAAGAAAAGGATGGGCAAGATATCATTCAAATATATGATGCCTAGTTAAACAGGATGGCATTGCACATTTCACATATATTATGGCTGGCTAAAAGACATGAGACTACATAACTCCCATATATGATATAGAAACTAAACAGGTGGCATTACAGAACATGTCTAAACTAAGCAGATGACATATATGATGTCAAAAGTAGGCACTACAAGGCAACATATGCATGATATGACTAACATCATCATGCCAAGGTAGAGCAAACACCATGGGGGGTAAATAGGAGTGGTCAGCGGCGTCTGGATCCGCCTCAGAACAGATATCTTCCTCTGGATTACAATCTGGAGAGGGGTGGGGAGGGTTTGCCATTGAACCCACCATGGAGCAATGTCTGCATGACATTGTAGTGCCGCGCAAAACTCTTATCTTTTTCTCTACATGTTCAGCATGACTGTGTACAATATCTGACATGCATACGAAAAATATGGTGAGATTATGTAAGGAGAGCATGCAGAAATTTAGAGTGATGGTAACAACCAGTGGATGGATCCAAAAATAATGATAGCAGGCTGATGATTGCTTTAAATTAATAAAAAGACAGATGATGATTGCTTTACTATTTGTTTCCCACCCAAGATGAACAACATATGCATACCCTAGGTGAGCCAGATATTAGACAAACATACTATTCATTGCTGCCTCGATATGTGCCCCACAACTAATTTAGAACTCAAGTTTTAACATTAATTTGCACCTGACATGGGAGTCCAAGAGCTAAACAGGACAATAAAGTAGCAGGTAAGTTTAAGCAATGCATAACATAAGCAGAAACAAAAGAGTGCGACCTCTCTTGTGGACCCGTGTACTCCTCAGGTTCATCTGCTGAGTTGATGATGGTGATGCCGTTGCGGTGGGTGCCGGCGACAGGGAAGGAGATCTGAGGTGGCGAAAGACGGCCAGGAGTCGTGATGTCTGCTTTGGTGGATGCTTCTGTCGATGGAGCAGCTCAAGTGAGGTGGACGACGTCGCGGCAGGAGCAGGACAAACCACACAAAGTTCCCTTCGACACGTACCTGTAACTGAAGTAATTCTGTAAGGGCTCATTTGGCTTGCATGATTCTTCAAACGCAGGGATAGGAAAAACACCGGAATAGGATAGGAAAATGCACATGGTAAACAGAGCATTTGTAAACACAGGATTTCTATCAACTTGGGTGTTTGGTTTACAGGAATTGGAAGAGCAGAGGAATGCAAAGAAACATGGCCAAAATAAAGTGAAACCATATGAAAGCGTGTACAGTTAGAATGTTATTCTGGCACTAATGCACTTGGTCTTGTTTTCATGCATAGGATTTTGAAAAGTAGGTCCAGGTGGATGTTTTTATTCATTCCTTTCAACAAAATGCATGAATAATTGAATAGTAGAGTGCCATTGGAAAATTCCCTATTGCTATGTTTTTCCATTGAACCAAAATAGCCCTAATGGATCGACGTGAATGTATAGTAATAAGTGATGCAACAAGTGTACAACGTCTTTGCCGTAGCCATGTCGACCTCAGCATCATTGGGTTGGTCGCTGAAGCAGTTGAGGTAGAGGTGGCTGTCGGAGGTGTGGAGGAAGATCTGAGGAATCTGTAGACGCCGTCCAGGGCACTGCTCTGTTGTGATGGATCGTTTTGTCGTTGGAGCAGCTCCGGTGAGCCATAAGACGTCAAGGCTGAAGCAGCACAAGACAAGCATCATCAATCTCAAGTGGGATTCTAATAGCATCTCCAATAGATGATGTAAAATGGATGTAAAATTAACATCACCAAAAACCACCTGACTACAACAGATGTCGGGTGTTGGGTGCGACATATACCAAAGGATGGCTTATCATGGTGGGAGCGAGTAGAACATCGCCGGTGCCAGGAAACGGGATTAGGCGAAGGCATGCACGCCGGCGAATCTTACCCAGCTTCGGGGCTCTCCGGGGAGATAACACCCCTACTGCTGCTCTGCGGGGTCTCTGCATGATCACTAAGGCGTACTGACTACAAGGTTGCTCCTAGAGCTGTATTCAGGAGGTAGAAGGAGGCAAGGCTAGCTCTCTCCCTCCTATATGATCTGGTCTAAGGCTAATGGATGCGAACCCTTTGCATGGGTGCCCCGGGGGGTTTATATAGGCCTACCCCTCAGGGGTACAATGGTAATCCGGCTGGGCGCGGGTCCCAGCCGTCTGTCTCACAGGCCGCCGTCTTCTCCGCCGACTACTGGGGCCCACCTACTTGTGAGCCCCGCCGGCGAGTCCGGCACTATAGCCGTGCTTCTGATGATGCAGACTTGGTCATTGGGTCGTGGCAATAGTGCCGCCGTCTATCGGGCGATCACTATCGTTACTCCCCATCTTGTCTGATTAATGGCGCGTGGGACCCGTGGGAGAGGCTGGCCGACTTTGGGGAGCCGACTCCCACGGGGCCGCCTTCGGGGCGTATCCGCCATCTTCTATGCTCTCACTGTCTGGCGGGTCCGCCGTCTCTGAGCCGTACAGGTGGGCCATCGTGGCCACAGTGCGTCGCGCATTGTGGCTGAGGTCAGGGCTGGCATGGCAACAGTGCCGGGCCATGCCGGAGCTCTCCGGCGGTACGGTGCACTGTAGCCATGCTGGCCCCTCGCAAGCAGGAGGTGACGGCCACGCCGTGGTCGTACCCGCCTCGCCTATCGCAACGAGTGTAGAGCCGTGGGCCGACTCTCCATAGCCGGCTCCTCCGGAAGTCGCCGGCCATGAGTCGGCTCATCTGGGAGTCGTCATCTGAGACTCGGCTTATCTGAGAGTCGCCATCTGAGACTCGGCTCATCTGGGAATCGCCATCCGAGACTCGGCTTTGAGGGGCGCGGCCTGCCTCGATGTCTTGAAAGGTTATGGGGCTCGGGTTAGCCTACCCGTGGCCCATTACTCCGACAGTAGTCCCCGAAGCTGGTGAGGCTCCGAGAGTGACTCACTAGGGGGCCTCAACAGTTTCATTCTTCCGGTGGTGGACTCTGGGCTTCGCTTGTCGTCTTCCTCTGGGCCGACTATTCGAAGTCGGATTCGTAGAGGGCCGTCCTGCTCTGTGGAGAGCTCGAAAGTTTTGGCGGGAGACCAGGCGGCGTGCCTAATAAGCTTCCCTGCTGCCGCCCGCCGCGGCCCTATCGCGTGGCGCCACGCGGCAGGGACAGTCTGCCAGCCCACGCGCGCGACGGGATGGCTGTCAGGCGGGGCCCGCCACTACCGCGCCTCGGCACGCGAACGGATCCGCTGCGGCCGTGCGAACGGTTAGGCTTCCCACGCCGTTACTGCGCACAGTAACTTTGTGGGGTAAATCATGGGGCGACGTGGGGCTCTGAGCGCAGTTAATACCACGCCCGCCCCCTCGGCTTCTCAGCCTCCAAGGCTATAAGGGGGGGGGAGTGGAGCGACATAGCACGCGCACCCATCTCCCCCGATCTCCGCTTCCTCTTGCCTCCTCTCTCCTTCTTCTTGCCGCTGGCGAGCAGAACCACACCGCACCAGCCAGCGATGAGCTCTTCCTCCGCCGCCACGGCTCCGGCCGTGCGTTCCGGCGCGTGGGACGGCTCGGTGGTCAACGACGACCTCATTGAATTCCTCCGAAATACGCGCCGCCTCCCCGGCGCTCACCTTGTGCGAGCCCGCACCGCGCCGGCGAGGGAGATATCGCCGGCGCCGGAGGAGGGCGAGCGGGTCATCTTCCGCTCGCACCTCATGCGAGGCCTGGGGCTGCCGGCGAGCGGCTTCTTCCGCTCCTTCTTGGAGTTTCACGGCCTCCAGCCGCACCACCTCACGCCGAATACGGTGGTGCTACTGTCCGCCTTCGCCACTCTGTGCGAAGGTTTCCTCGGCATTCTCCCCACCATCGAGCTGTGGGGAGAATTATTCTCTTCTAAGCTCGGCACGCACGTCACCGGCGTGCCGGCTCAGTGCGGTGCCTACATCATGATGCGGCGCTCGACGGCCGACAACCCCTTCCCTTCCATCTCGCTGATCAAGTCGGTGAAGATGTGGCAGCACTCATACTTCTACGTGAAGAACCTCACCTCCGACGGCGACTGGGTTAATCTGCCGCCTTACAAAGCCGGCCCCCCAGCTGGTCTCATCGAGTCAAGACGCTGACTCCCGCCGGAGCCGCCGCCGTAGTGCGACTCCGAGTCTTGACGCAGTCGGAGGGCCTCGTCGGGGCCGACTTGCTGGCCGCCTTCGTGGCGTGCCGAGTCCTCCCGCTCCAAGGCCGGCCTCACCTGATCTGTCAGATGAGCGGCCTCCGAGACCCTAGTCGGATGAGCACCAAGGAGATGCCCTGCGCGGAGGTGGCAAACATGGTGAACCATATCGCGAACTGCGAGTTCGGGGAGGACTGGCAGTTCGGCAAGGAGCCATACTCGCGCGCCAACCCCCCTCCAGTGGTAAGTCATATCTCCTTATTGCTTTGTCTTCTTTATATCCGAATCTGGTTTCTGATTTTCATTGGTTTCTTCTGAGCCAAAACCCCCTCATGCAGCCTGCAGCCGGCGTCGCGAGACTGCCCCGCGAGTTCGTCCCCGACCGTGCGGAGAGCGACATCGACGACCCCGACTTGGGGGCGGCGGCGATGGAAGCCGACGCCGAAGGCGGAGGAGGAGGAGCGGGAAGCGGCCTCAGACTCTCGGCCACCTTCGCCGACTGGCCTGAGGACAACGCCGAAGGGGAAGTCGCCCTGCGCCATCAGCTAAGGGTCGGCCCCTCGGGCGCAGGCTCCTCCGCCGGCCTGGCTGGCCAAGGCGGCGCGAAGAGGCGTCACGCCGGGCCGAGTGCGCCTGGCGGCAAGTTGAAGAAGTTCAAGGGGGCAGCCGCCGCGACCAAGCGGGAGGAGGCGGCCGCGAAGGCCAACCGCTTCCGTAAGGAAGTGAGAAGGCCGCCGCTAGTCTCTGCGTAAGCTTTTACGCTTTGTCTTTATTTTTCTTCGGTGAATCTTGTCCGAGTCTTCTTTTATACTCCTCCCATTCTTCTTCAGGGCCCCACTTTCCCTTGAGAGAGTCGCCGTCCCCTCCGTCATGGGGTCGGCAGAGACGTCCGCCAATACACGGCGGGTCGACCCCGCCGCCGACCTCCGGGAGGCGACGGAGCAAAACGCGCGAGAGAAGCGCGACGAGGAGGAGGCCGACCACCTGGAGAAGGCGAAGACCAAGAAGGCGACCGCCTCCGCGCAGAAGAAGCTGGAGGACGCTGAAGCCGCCCTTGCGGCGAGACAGCGAGCCGAGGAGGCCGCGCGTCGCCAATCGGCGATGCTCATCCCCCCATTGTCCTCTGCACCGCCGCCTCCAGAGTTCACGGGGCAGACCGGAGAAGCCGGCGCCGAGAACCCCGTCGTGGAGAAGGAGAGCGACGAGGCCTCCATGTTGGACATGCTAGTGCCGCCGCCTTCGCCTCCACCGCCGTCTGGGAGAGCCCACGGCAAACAGCCGGCAGGCCCGCCGGTGCCGCCGACTGAGGATGATGCGAGGCTGCTTCTTCATGTTGCCTAGCTAGCGCGCCGCCGCCTCGAGAAGGCGACTTCGGCGCCGCGGCCCCTGGAGGTCGGAGCCTCCAGCTCGGCCATCCAAGATGCCGAGGCGACGAGTGCCGCACCCGTTGGGTGGGTGCGCGGAGGCGGCACGGGCCCGCTAAACCAGGCGCTTCTGGATGTCCAAGCGAAGCTTCGAGCCGAAGGCGACGCCCTCCAGATCTGCACCAAGGCGCATCTAGCGTCGCGAGCGGCCGTCCGGGTATGTTTTCCTATTTGATTCTTGTTTTCTTGCTCTTCTCTGTGGGGGCGCGCCAGCGCACCCACTGGGTGTAGTCCCCGAGTTTCGGGCCGGCTGCTGAGCAGGCGGCTCGGAACTCCCTCTGGCGAGTTCCAAGTACTTATTTTGTCTAAAATCTTTGTTTGCAAGAGTATCACAACCTCCGCGCCATTGCCTTCAACCGCAATGTTGAGGAGTTGAGCAAGCAGACTGCCGACTTGACGGAAAGTCGGAGTAAGTTCTTTTCCTCTTCTTCGCGGGGGCGCGCTGGCGCACCCGCGGGCTATAGTCCCCGAGATTCGGGCCGACTACTAAGCAGTCGGGCCGGATCTTCCGGGCGATCTTCCTTCTTGACGACTTCGATGTCTCCTTTCTTGTTCTTCTTTCTTCGAGGGGGCGCGCTGGCGCACCCGCGGGCTGTAGTCCCCGAGATTCGGGCCGACTGCTGAGCAATCGGGCCGGATCTTCCCGGCGATCTTCTTTGCTGACGACTTATTTGTCTCCTTTCTTTCGTTCTTCAGGGGCCAACGCTACTCTTCAGGAGTAGCTGGGTGAAGTTAACACCGCCTTGCGCGTCAAGGGGGAGGAGTGCAGCAAGCTCACTGCGGAGCGCAATTTGCTTACTGCGCAGCTGGCCGAGCAGAAGGAGCTGCTCAAGAAGACGCAGGACGAGGCCGAGAAGAAGGAGGCTGCTCTTCTGGCCGAGTTCGAGAGCGAGCGCTCCTCCTGGACCAATAAGGAGGGCTGACCTCTGGCTTCCACGAGATCAAGGATATCGTTGATGGTGAGCTTTCTTTCTTTGAGTTTCCGACTATGTGTCAGGCTGACTTCTGATTTTTCGACTTGCCTCTTTTTTTTTTTGGCAGACTTCTTCCCTGGCCACTCGCAGGCAGTCCCTCTGGCCATCGAGGCTGATCGTGAGGCGCGAAGGGCAAACGGCGAGGAGATTGCCGCCAACGCTCCCCTGACTGTCGATGAGCAGCTTCTGAGCATCGAGGCCCGTCTTCGTCCGGCCCACCGGCGGATGCGCCGGCTTCAGCGTGCCGGCGCCCAGGCAGTTGCCGCCCTGTGGCCAGACATGCCGGCTCTGCGCATCGCCAGCCGGACTGCCGACTGGCTGGAGGTCGCAGTCGACCGTCTTGAGGCCTGGAAGGGTTCCTCAGCCCGGGCCGGAGCACGCCGGGCCTTGGAATTCGTCAAGGCGTGGTATCTGGGGCTGGACCTGGACCGTCTGGCCGCGTTCCGGTCAGAGGCCCAGGCCGAGCTGGAGGCTGTGGAGGGCGCCCTTATCGAGCGTGCGGCGGCCATCCCCGAGTACACGGACAGTAGTGTCTTCGTCCCGAGCGGGCTGAAGGCGGCGAGGAGGTGCCGCCAGAGTGGTTCGGGATGAACCCGGAATATGGCGAGGACTCGGCGGAGGTGATTGACTCCAGCACCGAGGAAGAAGGCGATGCGGAGGACGAAGGCGAGACGGAGGTGCCAGAAGGCGGAGCGGGCGACCAGCCTTAGCTCGATCGCGCCTCTAGCAACGAGCCGCGTCCGACCGGGCCGACTGCCGCTGGCGGCGATCAAGCCGAGACTACCCAGCCGACTCCCCCGGCGCCTGACACCGCCGTCTCCTCCGACCCTCCGAACCCGTCTGCTGCTCCCTAGGCTGCCTTCTGACTTTATTTATCTGTTCTAGAAAGTCTTTGATGAACTTGTTAATTTGCACAATTCCACCCTCGGGGTGTATTTTGAACTTCTATCTGAAGATTCGGCCAATGGGCCTATGTTTATGTAAATATTAATCCGAGTTCTATCTTTCCTTGCTTATTGCTCCTTTGGCTTTTTCCTTTGCTGCCTTCCCCTAGTTGCCGCTTTTGCCAGCTGGCAAACCACTCTGCGGACTGCCGCTGGGTCAAATGCCTGGCTACTTTGGGGAAAGCAAGTACTTGCCTTTCTTTGGAGTTTATTTAACAAGTTGAATAGAAAGCAGTAAGCCGAATATTCACGAGTCGGCTTGTAAAAGGGGGCTAGAGGCCGGCTTAGGCTATGTTGATGTTTTGGGTCCTTAGCCATTTTTCGTGTGGACGCCCATTCATCCTTACTCCTGCCTACCAAACAGTCGCTCTGCGAGCTGCGCCTTCTGGCAGGAGACGGCTTAGGCGCTGCACACTACTTGTCTGACTTCAGGAAACATTTCACACCGCCAGACGTCGAGTCCCCGGGCCGACTAGTCGAGCCCGGCGCCAAGCGGCGTAGCAAGAAGTAGCATACTTGAAGGCATAATTCTTATCATACAGATAATCAAAAGGGGCAGTCCCCGAGCTCGTCTCAGGGGGCCCGAAGTCTTGGTACTTTAATACAAAGGGGTAGCCTGATACATACTGAATCAGCTGTAAAATCTTCGAAGGAGGTTTGCATTCCATGGTCGTTCCGACTCTTTGCCGGAGTCGTCTCTCTTGTGTGCTCGGGGCTTCTGAGCGTCGATCAGGTAGTAGGAGTCATTGCCCAACACCTTGCTGACAATAAAGGGGCCTTCCCAAGGTGCCGACAGCTTGTGCTAGCCGGCTGTCCGCTAGATCAGTCGGAGTACAAGGTCGCCCTCTTGGAAAGATCTCGGCTTGACCTTCCTGTTGTAGTATCGGCGCAGGCTCTGCTGGTAGATGCCGGACCGACGGAGTGCCAACAGCCGGCCCTCTTCCAGCAGATCGACGCTGTCTTAACGTGCTTCTTCTGCTTCCTCCTCGGTGTACATGGTGACTCGTGGGGAGTCGAATTCTATGTCCGTCGGGATGACGGCTTCAGCACCGTAGACGAGGAAGAAAGGTGTGAAGCCGGTTGACTTGTTTGGAGTCGTGCGCAGACTCTAGAGGACGGCTGGCAGCTCCTCAAGCCAACAGCTGGCCGAACGCTCCAGTGGTTCAACCAGGCGGGGCTTGATGCCGGATAGGATGAGGCCGTTGGCTCGCTCTACCTGGCCGTTTGACTGTGGATGGGCGACGGACGCTAAGTCTAGTCGGATGCCCTGCGTTGCGCAGAAACGGGCCAAGGCTCCTTTGGCAAAATTTGTGCCATTGTCGGTGATGATGCTATGTGGTATTCCGTACCGAGTTGTAATGTCGGCGATGAAGGTTACTGCAGTCGGACCATTCAACTTCTTGATGGGTTTTGCTTCTATCCACTTGGTGAACTTGTCCACCGCGACAAGTAGGTGAGTTAGGCCGCCTCGTGCCGTCTTGAATGGTCCCACCATGTCCAGGCCCCAAACTGCAAAGGGCCAGGCGATGGGAATGGTCTTGAGCGCCGAAGCCGGCTGGAGCGGCTTGGAACGGAACATCTGGCACCCTTTGCAGTTTTGGACTAATTCCTTGGCCTCCTCCAGGGCAGTCGGCCAGAAGAAGCCGTGTTGGAAGGCTTTGGCGACGAGTGCCCTTGAAGCCGCATGATGGCCACACTCGCCTTCATGAATGTCTCTCAGGATTGCTTGGCCTTGTTCTGCCTCGACACAGCGTTGGTAGACACCAGTGACACTGCGCCTGACCAGCTCTCTATTGACTATGGTATAGGCTGCCGCTCGGCGTTGCACTTGCCGAGCTAGGATTTCATCAACTGGCAGCTCTCTGTTTACTAGGAACTTGAGGATGGGCTGGGCCCATGAAGGTGCTGCTATTTCTTCGATTGCCACTATTGCGACTTGGACAAGGGTGGCTGGGCTGGGAGGCGGTGGGCTGGGATCCGCGGCCGCTTGCTGGGTCGGTGAAGTCCTCGGGCCGACTGGAGCAGTCCCCGGGCCGAGTTCTGAAGTCTTCGGGCTGACTGTCGCAGTCCCCGGGCTGGGTTCTGAAGTCTTCGGGCTGACTGTCGCAGTCCCCGGGCCGGGTTCTGAAGTCCCCGGGCCGACTGCGACTGTGGTACTTTTGGAGCCATCTGTAAGGATTTCTGTACCGTCTGTTGGTGCTCTTGAGTCGGATCCGACTTCTTCGAGGGGAGCTGGCACAAAAATGGAGTCTGATTCTGGCGAAGGCTTGATAGACGGCTTGAGGAGGCGCTGAAGGGCGACGCCGGGCGGTATTGCTTGACGGGTGGAGCCGACTCGTGCCAGGGCGTCCGCTTGGTCGTTGTCATTTCTTGGAATGTGAAGGAATTCACACCCCTCGAAATATCCGCTGAGTTGCTGCACCAGGAAGCGGTAGCTCGCCATGTTTGCATCTTTGCGTCCCAGTCGCCAGATGACTGCTGGACCATCAAATCGGAATCGCCGTAGCACAGGACCCGGCGGATGCCGAGTTCTTTGGCAAGCCGGAGCTCGTGAACGAGCGCCTCGTATTCGGCAACGTTGTTGGAGGCGGCGAAGTGGATCTGTAGTGCGTACTTGAGCTTGTCGCCTTTGGGGGAGGTGAGGACGACGCCGGCTCCCAGGCCGGTGCGCATCTTGGAGCCATCGAAATGCATTCGCCAATGGGTGGAGTCGGGTGCTGGCGGCAGCTACTGGGTCTCGGCCCAGTCGACAAGGAAGTCGGCCAGTGCTTGTGACTTGATGGCGGTGCGGGGCTGGTAGTAGATAGTGTAGGGAGCCAGATCTATGGCCCACTTGGCTACTCGGCCTGAAGCGTCACGGCTTCCGATGATCTCGGCCAGTGGAGCGGTGCAAACCACAGTGATTGGATGCTCTTGAAAGTAAGGTTTCAACTTCTTGGCGGCGAAATGCACGCTGTAGCACATCTTCTGGTAGTGGGGGTAGTTTTGCTTGGAGGTCGACAGTACCTCACTCAGGTAATATACCAGTCTCTGGACAGGGAGCGCCTTGCCTTCCTCCTTGCGTTCGACTATGATAACTGTGCTGACTACCCGGCTGGTGGCGGCAATGTATAGGAGCATAGGCTCTTTGGGAGTCGGAGCCGCCAGCACAGGGGGAGTAGTCAACATCTTCTTCAACTCGAGAAATGCTTCATCCGCCTTGTGGTTCCACTCAAAGAAGGTGGTCTTCTTCATCAGTTGGTACAAAGGGAGAGCCTTCTCGCCCAGCCGACTGATGAATCGGCTGGTGGACGCCAAGCAACCGGTGAACTTTTGCACATCTAACAGTCGGCGGGGGACTTCCATCCTCTTGATGGCTTTGATTTTTACAGGGTTGCACTCTATGCCGCGTTCAGAGACCAGGAAGCCAAGGAGATGGCCGGCTGGTACTCCGAAGACGCACTTCTCTGGATTGAGCTTGATCTGGAATCGGCGCAGATTCTCAAAGGTTTCTTGGAGATCTTCCAACAATGTTCCCCGCTTTTCCATCTTCACCACCACATCATCTACGTAAACGTGGGCATTTCTGCCGAGTTGCTTGAGGAGACACTTCTGCATGCAACGCTGAAAGGTGGCGCCGGCATTCCTCAAGCCGAACATCATAGTCAGGTAGCAAAAGGCTCCAAACGGCGTGATGAAGGCAGTCTTCAGTCTGTCTGCCGGGTTCAGCTTGATCTGGTGATATCTTGAATATGCATCTAAGAAGCTCAACAGCTCACATCCGGCTATGGAGTCTATCACCTGGTCAATTCTTGGCAGAGCAAATGGATCTTTGGGGCAAGCTTTGTTGAGGCTGGTGTAGTCGATACATATCCGCCACTGCTTGTTCTTCTTCAACACTAGGACTGGGTTCGCCAGCCATTCTGGAAAGAACACCTCCATAATGAAGCCGGCCGCTAGGAGTCGGGCTATCTCTTCTCCAACAAATCTTCTTTTCTCTTCTAACAGGCGGCGCAAAGGCTACCTGACGGGCTTCACATCAGATCGGACATGTAACTTGTGCTCGGCGAATTCCGTCGGTACACCTGGCATGTCCTTAGGGGACCATGTGAAGATGTCTCGATTCTCACAGAGGAAATCGACGAGCTCGCCTTCCTATTTGCTGTCTAGGTTTGCACCTATGACAGCCTGCCTCTCTGGGTGCTCCGGGTCCAAAGGTATCCTCTTTGTTTCTTTAGCCGGCTTGAACGAACCCTCAGCTTCCGACTCTTTGGGGTCAGGCGACATCTCTGGCTGCTTGCCGGCCATTGCCACAACCCGATAAAGGAGCCGCCTCTCAGCTGCGATCACCAGGGACTCGGCCAGCCGACTACACTCGGCCGCGCAGGCGGACGACTTCCTGTAGTCGCCGGCCACGGTCAGAATACCCTTTGAACTTGGCATATTCATCTTGAGGTAAGCATAGTGGGGGACCGCCATGAACTTGGCCAAAGCAGGTCGGCCAAGCAATGCTTGGTACGGGCTTTCAAGGTCCACCACTTCAAACCAAACTGGCTCTCGGCGAAAATGATCTTTGTCTCCGAAGAGGACATCTATCTGAATCTTGCCGATTGAGGAGCAAGAAAGGCCAGGTATAATGCCTTGGAAAATAGTTCGGCTGCTTTGAAGCTGCTTCTGCTTGATTCCTAGTTTCTCCATGGTATCCTTGTACAGGATGTTGATGCTACTGCCTCCGTCTATCAACACTCGCGAGAAGCGAGCGGCCCGCCTATCAGTGGCCAAGGTAGCACTCAGAACCAGGGCGTAGGAGCCCGGATTCGGCATCACCTCTGGGTGATTGGCTCTGCTCCAACTGATAGGCTTCTCGGACCAATGCATAAACTCCGGAGTATCTGATGCTACTGCATTCACTTCCTGCTGCTGCAACCGTCTGCTGTGTCGATCATCGGCCATACTGGTGAACACCACATAAGCTCCATGTTCTTCGGGGTATTCATCTTGTACGGCGCCGACTGGCCTGGCCGCCGGCTGCTGGGGCGGCTGTGGAGGCGGCGGCCCAGCAGGCGGAGGAGGACGGAGGCCGTCTCCCTTGGCGATTTTGGTGAGCTAGTGGCATTTTCGGGTGGTATGGTTTGACGGCTTCGCGCCGTTGTGGAACTTGCAGGGACCATCCAAAGTCTTCTCATAAGAGAAGGCTGGCAACCAGTTGGACTTGCCGCCTTTCTGTCGCTTCGCTGGAGGCTGCCCCTCAGGCTGTTGGTCTTCGACTGTTGCAACCTGCCGACTGCTGGAAGTCGGCTGTGGGGCCTTGCGCTTGTGATCATTCTGCTGCTGTCGCCGACTGGTGTCTCCAGCCGGAGTTCTGGGAGCTTGAGGGGCCACCTTGCCAGTCGCACTAACTTGAATATCTGTCTTCATGGAGGAGTCAGCCGTAGCATACTTGTCTGCTATGACCAGCAACTCATCGAGGGTCTCTGGCTCGTCGCAGAGGAGCTTGTGCTTGAGGAGGGTGCCTTCTCTGCACCCGGCGGTGAAGTACTCGATAGCCTGCACCTCGTGCACGCCCTCGCAGGAGTTCCGAAGCTCGCCCCATCGCGTGAGGTAGTCGCGAGTCGACTCGTCTTGGCCTTGCACGCACAAGGAGAGCTGGCGCGGCTTGGGGGGTCGCTTGTACGTGCTTGTGAAGTTGCGAATGAAAGCCTCGGTGAAGTCGACCCAACTGTTGATGCTGCGGGGCTTCAAACTGTTCAACCATGTCCGGGCCGTGCCCTGGAGCATGAGCGGAACGTACTTCACGGCAACGCGCTTGTTGCCGTTCGCTATGTTGACGGCCGTGGAGTAGTCAACTAGCCAATCTTATGGCTTCATGGAGCCGGTGTATTTGGGCGTGTCCCTTTGGGAAAGGGCTCGTTTCGAATGCGGGGCCCGAAGCAGGGCGGGCCCAGCTCATCTTCTTCTTCCAGCGCCAGGGATCGGTGGAGTCGGTCGATCCGGAGGCGAGCTTCGTTCTCTCCGACTCCCTCTCGACGGCCGAGGCGGTCGCCGAGAGTCGGATGCTCAACGGGCGGTGGGGAGACTCGTCTTTCTCTTCGTGGTGGGGGAGGCAGGTAGTCGCCCTGCCGTTCCACAACTCTTGGGCGGCCGTCTTGGTCGCGCTCGATGGTGATGCGAGTCCGACTGTGGCTGACAGCCGGATCCTTTTCTCTTCTTCTGCGGACTCCGCCAGTCGGCGTCCGAGACGTCGCCCCTTGATCTCGGCGGGGAGGTAGGTCGTCATTTTGTCGTTGCGGCACCTCCGTGCGGCAGCCGGCTTCGTTCTGTGTGGCAGCCGCTTTGAGGAGTCGCTGGACTCGCTCGGTCATCAAGCGGCACTCTTCGCCTTCGAAGCTGTCTAGTTCATCTGCTGCCGCCTGGGCGGCGCGGATGTTCTCCGCAGGCGTGGCATATACGGGGCGATCGGCCCCGAACAAGTTGGCGATGGCCACGCCGCGTTGTCGGACCGCGACTAGGCGGCTAGGCCCAGTCGGCGCTGGCGAGCCGCCTACGGCGCGGTCCATCTCACGTTGGTAGGCCTCCAACAAGCATCTCATGCTTGCCAGCTTCTTCGCGCCTTCGACGAGCTGAAGGCGGCGTGCCTCCAGCGTCTCGGCGTCAGCGTCCTCCAGAATGGGCGCCGTCAGGTCTCGCAGAGCCGCGTCGAGCGGGTCATGAGCTCCTTCACCGGAGTGCTCGCCATGACTAATGACGAGCACCTCCGTGATGGCGCTTCCGCCGCTCTCCTCGCGAGGGAGCGGCTCATCGTAGATCACCATGCTGGAGGGGAACGTGTCGAGCGACACGCTGTCGGAGTCGACCAACATCGGGTCGGTGGAGCCTACGGACTCCAAGTCCATGGCAGGCTCGCCAGTGACGTGGAGATGGTCGAGGAGGCCCGCGAGGAGGCTTTCGGGGCCGCCCGTGCCCGCATCAGATGCAGGCTCGTCGGAGATGCTAACCTCGCCGAGAAGGTCAGCGAGCCGGCTCGCCGCGCAGGCGTCGTCGGCGCTTTGCAGCGCGTCGGGGCAAGCACCATCGGGCATGCCGGGCTGGCTACGCTCGCGGGGGAGGAAAAGGGTTCCCGTCCAAAGCAGGTCTCCGGACGACGGTGCACCTCGCCCAATGGTGGGCGCCAAATGTCGGGGGTTGGGTGCGACATATGCCAAAGGATGGCTTATCATGGTGGGAGCGAGTAGAACATCGCCGGTGCCAGGAAACGGGATTAGGCGAAGGCATGCACGCCGGCGAATCTTACCCAGCTTCGGGGCTCTCCGGGGAGATAACACCCCTACTGCTGCTCTGCGGGGTCACCGCATGATCACTAAGGCGTAGTGACTACAAGGTTGCTCCTAGAGCTGTATTCAGGAGGTAGAAGGAGGCAAGGCTAGCTCTCTCCCTCCTATATGATCTGGTCTAAGGCTAATGGATGCGAACCCTTTGCATGGGTGCCCCGGGGGGTTTATATAGGCCTACCCCTCGGGGGTACAATGGTAATCTGGCTGGGCGCGGGTCCCAGCCGTCTGTCTCACAGGCGGCCGTCTTCTCCGCCGACTGTTGGGGCCCGCCGACTTGCGGGCCCCGCCGGCGAGTCCGGCACTGTGGCCGTGCTTCTGATGACGCAAGTTTGGTCATTGGGTCGTGGCAACAGTGCCGCCGTCTATCGGGCGATCACTGTCGTTACTCCCCATCTTGTCTAATTAATGGCGCGTGGGACCCATGGGAGAGGCTGGCCGACTTTGGGGATCCGACTCCCACGGGGCCGCCTTCGGGGCGTATCCGCCGTCTTCTATGCTCTCACTATCTGGCGGGTCCGCCGTCTCTGAGCCGTACAGGTGGGCCATCGTGGCCACAGTGCATCGCGCACTGTGGCTGAGGTCAGGGCTGGCATGGCAACAGTGCCGGGCCATGCCGAAGCTCTCCGGCGGTACGGCGCACTGTAGCCATGCTGGCCCCTCGCAAGCAGGAGGTGACGGCCATGCTGTGGTCGTACCCGCCTCGCCTATCGCAACGAGTGTAGAGTTGTGGGCCTCCTCTCCATAGCTGGCTCCTCCGGAAGTCGCCGGCCATGAGTCGGCTCATCTGGGAGTCGTCATCTGAGACTCGGCTTATCTGAGAGTCGCCATCTGAGACTCGGCTCATCTGGGAGTCGCCATCTGAGACTCGGCTTTGAGGGGCGCGGCCTACCTCGATGTCTTGAAAGGTTCTGGGGCTCGGGTTAGCCTACCCGTGGCCCATTACTCCGACAACAGATGAGGTAAAAATTGTTGACTCTAAACTTAACTGTCGAAACTGAAATTTACTATGGAATCTAAATGCTACTATCGAAACTGAACGCAATGGTAGCAGAGAGGCACTTGACATGTAGTTTAGGGAGGGCTTGCAGTTCATCTTCAACCTGCACCCCCTAAGCCGCCAGCCACCACCGGACAAACCGCCGGCCCCAGCGCAGCCTCACCGCCCCGAAACAACTCACCACCACCGCCCCCGCCAGCCCTCTAGCCCCCCCGCCCCCACCCTGAACCCTAAGATAGATAGTGGGGTACCTCTCCGGCGAGCCCCCGTCCCTGCTGCGGGTGGTTCTTCCTTAGCTCTGGCGAGCCCCCACCCCCAACACCTGAAAATCGACTAACCCAAAAGTCGATTCAGTCGACTGAAGTGTGGCTTAATCGGAGCAGAGCAGCATCACGAGCAAGGGGGAGAGCAGCAACAGCAGCTGGGTGAGCAAGCGATTGAGCGAGAGCCAGAGCAGCAGCAGCGCGAGCGAGCGAGCGAGAGATTGAGCAGCAGCAGCAGATCTGGCTGGTATGGCCGCTGCCGCCGAAGGGGCCTCGCACTGGGGGAGAGCCGCCATGGAGATGTCGCCCACGGAGCCGGCTTCAAGGTAGCCGCTCCATGGGGGTGCGGGATGGAGCACCGTCGGTGCCGGGAGGTCGAGTTAAGGAGAAGGTGCGATGCGATGAGTGTACAACCTCTTTGGTGGCGCCGAGTAGGCCTCGGCTTCGTCCGAGGAGTCGGTGAGGATGTTGTAGTTCTGGTGGAGCAGGTTAAGGCGGCGCTGTGGGGATGGAGCAGCCACGATAGACGAGGTGATCGTCGGAGCAGCTCCTTGGAGGTGGAGGACGGGGCGGCTGAACCGGTGGAATGGCGAGATGGACGACGGATCCTCATCCGGGGAGGTGGACGAGGGACGTCGAGCTGTTGCGGTGGACGACATCATCGGAGAAGAGGCTCCGGCTGGGCAGCGGTGACATGTCGGACCGAGGAGGGTGGGGTTTCGCGGCTGGAGCGGAGAGGTTATGGCGGCCTGGGATTTCGAATGGCGAAAAGGGGGCGATGGGAGGGGGTGAAGCATGACTTAGGGACGCGCTTGTCCAAAATGTAGGGTGTGTTACAAAAGTACCCCCACCGATTTGAACTAGCGGCCCTTTTGGCTCAGGGTTAGAAGGGGGATTTCGCGTGTCGGGATTTGGCAGTTGGAGGGAGTTTTCGCGCGCGTTGTAATTTCGGGATAGCAAGGCGCGGGTTGTGAAGGCGCCAGTTTTGGGAGCACGATATCTGAATTTTCGGGATATAACAAGACGCGGGTTGAATTTTATGGACATGCCTAATGTGTAGTAATATTGTACTTGTACGTACCAAATTAATTCGCACTTCCCTCAACCAAAAAGAAAACGAAAAAAATTAAAACTATTCACACCACACAGAGAGAGAGTCTTGCCTCGTTTTACTATACAAATGATATTCAAAGCTACTCCCTCCTTCCATCTATATAGGGCCTAATGCATTTTTCGATGCTAACTTTGAACAAATATTAGAGCAATGATATATGACATGCAACTTACACAAAGCACACCATTAAATTCGTCTGTGAAAGGTTCTTTCAATGATATAATTTTCACATTGTGCATGTCATGTACTATTAATCTTGTCAATAGTCAAAGGCGGTCTTAAAAATCTCATTACGCCCTATATAGATGGAAGGAGGGAGTATGAATCCATGTTATGTCCGATTAAATTTTTTCGCTTGCTGTATAATGCATGTAACCTACTCATACCAACATTTTAGTGCATTCCAAATGTCTATACTACCGCTGCAATTCGAACTAAATTTGAATTCGTTTCTCTATTTCAATAAGAATCTACAATCATGATTGTTGCCAACTTCAACCATCATTCGTGTATTACCTTAATAACACACCACATGATTACTATAGAGATAGATATGAACTATGTGTACTACATGAACTCGAATTCTATTTTTTGAATACACTTGATGTTGATTCCAAATAATAGTACATTGGATGTACTAACTATATATTCTAATCTAAACCATGTTCCATACGTACACCGTGTTTATCGCACAAAGTATAGTGCCCCGCCCCCTACATTATGACAAGTATTTAGACCTGAGTTGCAAAAGCCACACATTAGCCCAAATTATAATCAATGTTCTACATTATGATATGTTCTTCAAGTATCCGTATCCACTTTTTTATAACGAATTATGATCTTTGTTCATCTTTTACACCTTCACGATCCTCTTCTATTTGTAGCTAGCTAGCGCTAACTTTCTATCGTGCATGCACATGCCCGCCCCCCTCACACACCCTTACCACCCCCTCCATCGCGCACGTTCATTATTTCTCTTTAGGTCGTCCACCAGCGGTGTGTGTAGGCCCCCGACTCCTTCTTTCTGGCACACACCGGTCGATATACCTCTCTAGCCAAGTGTGCCTACAACAAACACATATATACTTCCCCTCTTCTCTTCTCACCATCCATGCCCCCATATGTCCAATACGATTCCACGCAGGTGCACACTCCCGCCCCTATTTTCAATAATAACATGCTCGCAACTCCTCCCCCCTCGACATGGTAGGCCTCTCGCACCACCTCCTAGCCACACCCTCTCCCCATGTCTGCCTCTCCGGAACATATTTGCTTCTAACACATGCAGGCGTGTATATGAACTGATCTCCCTACATATAGCCAGGTCAACTATAATTCGTTTTCACCAAGCACCAATACACTTACCTCGCTAGTTATGTCTCTCCTTTTCTCGGACACACGACAGTTGATCTTCCTATGTAGTTACGCATGCTTACCACAACCATATCTTCTCCCCTCATCATCCTTGAATACCTCCCGACCCGTCTCTCACACGCACGTGCATAGACAGACACACATCCCCCGCCCTCTCTTATTGATATTGCACTCATACCCTCCGTTTGTCTAGCAGGCCTCTCCCACCATTTGTGAGACGCCACTCCACCACCAACCCTCCGACACTCTACCTTTGTCTTTTCCCCAACCTTATTCCTCTGCTACACATATCCATGGATGTCGATCGATCTCCCTCAATACTGTCAGGACCCCGACTCGATGTCACATCGATCTAGCTGGTAACACCTCATATCACTTTGCGGCCTCACGCACGGTATTCCCACGGGTGTCGCCTTACCTTTTCCCGGGACCGTTTGCGCCTTTTGGCTCACGTATATGATAGTGTCGCTAGCATCCATATGATAAAGAGCCCGGGCTGACATGACTAGTCGTAAACCCAAAGTGGCACAGACTTACAAGGACAGGCATCCATGACCCAGCTTCGAACGTGTCGGTCATCAGCAAGTGGGTCCGGGCTGTAGCACTGGGCTAACAGGACTCCGGTAATCCGGGCTGTAGCGGGCTAACAGGACTCCGGTACTCAAAGCGTGACATTTCCCCGAAGGGACAGACACAGGAACGAAGAAGGACACATGCCGGCCAGCCTAAGTGTTCCAGAGCAGTAGCAAGCTACCATGGCTCAGCGGTAACACTAGGAGACATTTCCCGGTAAGAGAGGCTACTAAAGATAAACAACTAGATAGTCAGATCCCACACATACCAAGCATTTCAGTCATACACACAATATGCTCGATATGTGCAAATACAATGAAGCATCACAACATGACTCTACGACACAAGTACTTTATTTAAGGCTCAGTGAGCCATACATAACATACACAAAGGTACGGGTCTCACGACCCAACATACAAGTCATACAGTCATACAAACCAGCAGCGGAAATAACTTGTCTGAGTACAGACAACTAGTAAAACAAAAGAGGCTTGGAAAGCCTAGCTATGCTACGTGGTCCTTCACAAGCTCAGGGTCACCACCTGGGTCTTAAGCCTACTCGTTGATGTCAACGTCTACATAGAACCCATCAGAAGGGGTTGCAGCGTCTTCTGTAAAAATGTAGATTATAGCAACATGAGTACAAAGGTACTCAGCAAGACTTACATCAGATCCTACATACATGCATAGTATCAAGAAGGGTTGGTGGAGTTATTGCAGCAAGCCAGCTTTGACTCTTGGCTAGGCTATCCTACGATACTCCAACTTGAAATGGTTTTGCGCACACGAGTCCACTACTCACCAATTCAATACACTACCGAGGATCCGCCTCCGTCTTCCTACGGAAGAGCCATCCTCGGCACTCACACTTATCTTGAGGCTTTTAACAGTTTCCATTTACTTGTCTATGAACTGTATAGGCAACCAAGTAGTCCTTTACCACGGACGCGGCTATTCGAATAGATCATGTTAACCCTGCAGGGGGTACTTCTTCATACACGCTCTCACCACTTACCGTCGTTTACACGACATGTACTCGGCAACCTTCAAGCGGAAGCCCAACGTGGGTGTCGGCCACGACCTACCTAATCACCTAAGCCTCCAGTCCAGGTTTATCGCCTATTCAGGTTCCATCCGCAGGGAGTCCGGCCGAGGTTTCCCATACGGCCCCGAACGATGTGAACAGGGTTCCCGAGATACCTAACGGGTATTCGGTACACCCGGCCACGTACCTACCGCATCACAGCCCACCCCTACGGTCAGCGCTGTCCACGGCCTCCAGTAGGCTACAAACACCAGAAACTACTTGCAACTCCTGGACGGAGAACTAGGGTGAATAAGAAGTCGAGAGGGTCCATTGGTTTCGGGCCCAATGCATGGTAGTAGCTGATTCTTAAATCACACATACAGATCTCAGTGCTTAAGGTCGGCTTCAATGAAACAACCCACCATGTACTCCTACATGGCCTCTCATCGATACCTTTACCAAATCGTGTTCACCACACCACTCTCATTACTGACATAACATTTCACTCTAGCCCATCACCCAGATGAACCAGACCTGACACGACTCTAAGCATAGCAGGCATAGCAAGGTAGGAACAACACATACATATGGCTCAAGCAACTCCTACACATGCTAGTGGGTTTCATCTAGTTACTGTGGCAATGACAGGTCATGCAGAGGAAATGGGTTCAACTATCGTAGCACACAGCAGTTTGGATCGCGTTGTCTTAATGCAGTAAAAGAGAGCAGGAGCGAGAACATGGGATTGTATCGATATGATCAAATGGTTGGTTGCTTGCCTGATGGTTCGATGCACTGATACGGTTCTTCGCTAGGGTAATCAGGGTACTCTTCGGGGACAGAACCTGCCGCAGAGAGCACCGATTCACAAACATTACCAAACAGTATGCAACAATATGATGCATGCATGAAACATGGCAATATGAGTGTGTTGGGCTAATGCAACTAAAACCAGGGGTGTTTGAACAAATTTGAATCAAGGATTCAAATTTCAAATTCAAATATGGCCTTTTAAAGTGCCTTTTCTTGTTCTGCTTAAAACATCAATTTAACTTGTTTGATCATGCATGAAAATAGTACAGATGGATAGATTGGATTTTTCTGATCATTTTTCATATATAATTTGTCCAATTTGGAGTTACAGAATAAAAGTTATGAATTTTTGAAGTTTAAATAATATTCTGGAATTTCCTGATTTAATTTAATTCCAGAAATATAATTATTGCGTCAGCATGACGTCAGCATGACGTCAGTGGTCAACTGTGGCTGGCTGAGGTCAAACCTGACGTGTGGGGCCCACACGTCAGTGACAGGGGGGGTTAAACAGGATTAAATTAATCCTAATTAGGGGTTAGTGGCGCTGGGGCCCACTGTCAGTGTCAGGGGGGGTTAAACAGTAGTTAGCGCTAACCTAACCACCTGGCCGACAGGGCCCACGCGTTAGTGACCCTGGGGGGGTCAAACCCCAGGTCGGACAAGTCAAACCCCACCGGCGACATGACGCCGGCGAGGCCCGAGACGGCGGCGAAAGTGCTTTTTGCCATTCCGGCAACCAAATGGACGGCGGAAGGCATCTACGTGTTGCTGAGGTTGAGCCGCGACTATTGGTGGTGGTGGTTGGGCTCGGGGTGGCCGGAGTTGACGGCGGCGAGCTCGGCTGCGGCGGCCGGAGTTCGGGTGCGGTCGGGATCAGTGTTGCAGGGGGTTTGGGGAGGCGTTGGTGCGTGCTGCGTGCTCCTGGTGAGGTGGGGAGCATGATGGTGTGCTCGGTTGGGCGCTACGGCGACCGTGGCCACGACGGCGACATCGCCGGCGGCGTGGAGCTCTCGGCCGAGGTGGGGCTAGGGCCTAGAAGTCGAAAGAGACCAGGGAAGAAGGGGGAAACGATCCGGGGGCTCACCGCGGAGCTGCAGGGATGGTTAGCGGGCTTGGGGACGCGCTGGTGACGGTGAATTCGACGGCGACGACGGTCGGAGCCCGAAGAGGGGAACGGCGACGTGGCGGCGATGCAGGGCTTCCGGGGACCCGTGGAGCGGTGGGGAGGAAGAGGGAGTCGAGGCGGAGCTTCTGAGCTAGTCGGGGGAGCGAGGGGTGGCCGGAGACGATGGCTATGGCGAACGGCGGCGACGGTGGTGTTCGGCCGTGAGAGAGAGAGAGCGAGGGAGAGGAGAGGAGAGCCGGGGAAGAGTGAGAGAGAGCAGGGGGAGAGGCGTGGCGTCGTCCAGGGCGTCGAGCGAGGAGGGGAGGGCAGGCAAGCAGGCGAGCAGGTGGCGTGGCGCGGTGGCGCGCGCGCGCGCCGGCCACACTCCCCTCCCTCTGTCGGGACGAAGACGACAGAGGAGGGAGGTGGGCTGGGCCGGCTGCTGGCTGGGCCAGCCAGCTGGCTGGGCCGCACAGGGAGGAGCCCAGGTAAGCTTCTCCCTTTATATATTTTTCTGTTTTCTGTTTTTCTAATACTTCTGCAACTTTGTTGAATTAAATAAAATACCTAGGCTAGTTCAAAAATCACCAAACTATTCCTGGCCCATAGTTGGATTATTTCCAACATGAAACATTTTAGTTTGGAGATATTTGAGCATTTAAATATTTTATATTATTTTAAATGCCCAAATTCAAATATTTATGATTTAATTCAAAAATCCTAGGATGGCCTAGGAAAATGTGCACCATTTTTGGCAGAGGTTCTGAACCAAGACAAAAATGATGGGCATTTTAGAAGGGCATTTCAGGTTCATTGAAAAATTATTTTAGTAACCCTAGTTGGTTTCAGAGGGGACTGGGGGTTCTGTCATCCCCATTTCAAGTTTCTGATGAAAGAGTAAACATGATGCAACACTCTAATGCATGACTAGCTAGGTTGTGACAACTCACCCCCACTCAAAGAATCTCGTCCCGAGATTTGGGTTCCTCCGGGAAGAAAGCGGGGTACTCGAGTCGAAGACGATCCTCCCTTTCCCAAGTTGCTTCATCCTCAGAATGGTGCGACCATTGAACTTTGAGGAACTTGATGTTCTGGCGTCGAGTGGTACGCTCGGCCTGATCGAGGATACGAATGGGGTACTCTTGATATGTAAGATTATCCTGGAGATCAAGCGTTTCGTGGTCCACTTCACGGATAGGATCCGAGAAGCAACGCCTGAGTTGAGAAACGTGGAAGACGTCGTGAACTCTGGAGAGGTGCGGAGGTAGTTCCAACTGGTAGGCAACTTCTCCTCGTTTGGCAAGAATGCGAAAAGGTCCAATATAACGAGGAGCCAATTTGCCTTTGATACCGAAACGATGGGTTCCCTTCAGAGGGGTGACCCGAAGATAAGCCTTCTCGTCAACCTCGAAGGTCATAGCCTTATGTTTTCGGTCATATTGACTCTTTTGACGAGATTGGGCTGTTTTCAACTTTTCACGAACGATACGAACTTGTTCTTCTGCTTCCTGAATCATATCCGGGCCAAAGAATTGTCTTTCCCCGGTCTCTGACCAGTTAAGGGGTGTTCGACATCGTCGTCCATAGAGAACTTCAAAAGGGGCTTTACCCAAGCTAGATTGATAGCTGTTGTTGTAAGCGAATTCGGCAAATGGAAGGCACTTCTCCCAGTCCATTCCGAATGAAATAACAGAGGCTCGAAGCATGTCTTCTAGAATTTGGTTGACGCGTTCCACTTGACCACTCGACTGAGGGTGGAAAGCGGTGCTAAAGGAAAGACGGGTTCCCATAGCATTTTGGAAACTTTCCCAAAATCGAGAGGTGAAAAGACTTCCTCGATCCGAGTTAATTTCCAAAGGAACACCATGGAGAGACACTATACGGGAGATGTATAAGTCTGCCAGCTGACTAGCGGTTATACTCTCACGAACAGGTAAGAAGTGGGCTACTTTGGAAAGACGATCGACCACGACGAAAATAGCATTATTCCCTCTCTTGGTCCTGGGAAACCCGGTAATGAAATCCATACCAATTTTATCCCATTTCCATTCAGGAATAGCTAAGGGTTGAAGGGTGCCAGCAGGCCGTTGATGCTCTGCTTTTACACGACGACAGACGTCGCAATTTGCAATGTACTGAGCAATTTCTCTCTTCATCCTAGTCCACCAGAACCTCTGGCGTAGGTCCTGATACATCTTAGTACTACCGGGATGAATGGTGAGAGGAGATTCATGAGCTTCCTTAAGGATCAATCGCCTCAGGTTGCGCACCTTGGGAACCACTAGTCGATCCCTGAAGTATACGACTCCTTGATCATTAACGGAGAAACAATTCGCAATTCCTTTCTGAATGTTTCTCTTGATGCGGGAGATTCCCGGATCTACCTTCTGTGCTTTGATAATTTGATCCGTAAGGGTAGGTTTTGCCACCAAGGTGGAGAGAAAACCTTGAGGAACAATATGAAGGTTAAGCTTCCTAAATTCCTCATGGAGAAGCGGTTGACTTTGTTGTAACATCAGGTTGTTACAATAAGATTTACGACTTAGCGCATCAGCCATGACGTTGGCTTTCCCTGGGGTGTAGGTTATTCCTAAGTCGAAGTCGGTGATCAATTCAACCCAACGTCTCTGCCTGAGATTCAAATCCGGTTGGGTGAAAATATACTTCAGACTTTGGTGATCAGTGAATATTTCGCAACGATTACCGAGGAGGTAATGTCGCCAGGTCTTAAGTGCATAGACTACGGCTGCAAGCTCTAGATCATGAGTGGGATAATTCTCCTCATGTGGGTGCAATTGCCGTGAAGCGTAGGCAATTACGTGTCGATCTTGCATAAGAATGCAACCTAGTCCTTGTCGCGAAGCGTCGCAGTAGATAACAAAGTCCTTGGAGAAGTCTGGCGGTACCAGTACGGGAGCAGAAGTCAGGCGTCTTTTCAGTTCCTGAAAGCTGTGCTCACATTGTGGAGTCCATTCGAACTTCTTATCTTTCTTGAGGAGTTCGGTTAGAGGTTTGGCAACTTTGGAGAAGTTCTCGACAAAGCGACGACAATAGCTCGCTAAGCCTAGAAAACTCCGAACTTGCTTGACCGATTCAGGTGGAGTCCAATTAAGGACGGCTTGAACTCGCTCAGGGTTAACAGCAATACCTTTACCAGATATTACATGACCCAGATAGGTCACTTCTGACAACCAGAATTCACATTTAGAAAATTTGGCATAAAGGCGATGCTCTCGAAGTTTCTTCAACACTAGCCTTAGATGTTCGGCATGTTCTTCCTTGTTCTTGGAGTAGATGAGTATATCATCGAGATAAACTACGACGAATTTATCCAAATACTCCATGAAGATTGAGTTCATTAACCGAGAAAAGGTGGCTGGAGCGTTGGTTAACCCGAAGGACATGACGGTGTACTCGTATTGGCCATAACGAGTAACAAAGGCCGTTTTAGGAATGTCCCCGTTTCTGATTTTGATTTGATGGTAGCCCAACCTCAAATCCATTTTGGAGAAGACTGAGGATCCAGCGAGCTGATCATACAGGTCGTTGATCCTGGGAAGCGGGTATTTGTTCTTAATTGTGACCAAATTGACAGGTCGGTAATCTACAACCATCCGGTCCGTACCATCCTTCTTCTTGACGAATAGGACGGGGCAAGCCCACGGAGATGAGCTAGGTCGGATGAAACCCTTTTTCAAGGACTCATCGAGTTGTTTCTTAAGCTCGGCTAGTTCTAGGGGTGCCATCTTATAAGGTCTTCTAGCAATCGGAACGGTTCCTGGAATGAGGTCTATTACAAACTCAACATCCCTGTCAGGTGGAACACCTGGCAATTCCTCTGGAAAGACATCCGGGAAGTCACGGACTACCGGAACGTCCTCAAGGTCTGGCAAAGGGCTGGCGTTAAGAGAATATAATTGTCGCTTGGCTATTCGGGTCAAGACATGGACTATCTTCCCCGAAGGATGGGTGAGTTGAACAGTCCTAGAGAAGCAATCAATTTGGGCATGATGAGCCGACATCCAGTCCATACCCAGAATGATATTAATATCTGAAGATTTAAGGGCTATCAAAGACGCAAGGAAAACAAGTCTGTCGACTTGGATCTCATTTCCATAACTTACCCTAGAGGTCTGCCATCTAGAACCAGGGGTAGAGATTTCCATAGTGGATGGCATGTCACAGAATGCAACGTTATGCAGACGAGCATAACTTTCGGATATAAAAGAATGAGAGGCTCCTGTATCGAAAAGAACAGATGCCGGGTGGCAATTAACAAGAAGCGTACCGAGAACGACGTTGGGATCCTCTTGAGCTTCTTCGGCAGAGACACAGTTGACATGGCCACGTGAAGCGGTGACCGGCTTGGCGTGGAATACTTTTCCTGTCGGCTTGCCACGGCCAACAGCTTTAGCAGATTGATTGGGGTTGGTCTGGGGGCATTCACGCATATAGTGACCAGATTCCCCACACTTGAAACAAGTCACGGAACTGGTACGTGGAGGAACATTATTGGTTGGACCCCCATAGGGCTTGGCTGGAGCAGACTGTTGAACGGGGCGAGGCGCCTGGAAAGATGGCCTTGGTGTGAACCTGGGTGGCAGGGCGGTGTTGGGTACCCACACGCGGCGCTTCTGAGGACCAGCACCGGATGAGGAACCCATGTCACGTCCATGCTTGCGTGTTGCGTCATAATCAGTCTGACCAGTTTCAGCACTGATGGCTTTGTTGACAAGTTTCGAAAAAGATGTGCACTCATGCAGACGGAGGTCGCGGCGAAGCTCAGGACTAAGGCCCTTACGGAACCTTGCTTGCTTCTTGGCGTCAGTAGACACTTCCTCAGTTGCATATCGGGCGAGATTACCAAACTCCCTGCTATAGGCATCCACAGAAAGTCGGCCTTGGGTGAAACTGCAAAATTCTTCACGTTTACGGTCCATGAGACCCTCCGGAATGTGATGTTCACGGAAAGCCTCGCTGAATTCAGCCCAAGTTGTGACATGGCCCGCTGGGCGCATAGCTCCATAATTCTCCCACCATAGACTGGCGGGGCCTTCAAGATGATATGCAGCAAAGGTGACCTTGTCAGCCTCCGCTACCAGCGCGGAACGCAGTTTGTGAGAGATACTGCGAAGCCAGTCATCAGCGTCGAGGGGCTCGACGGAGTGGTGGAACGTGGGTGGATGCAATTTGATAAAATCACTGAGTGACACCACGTTAGCCCTCTGATGGTGTGCTGTATTCTGTTCAATACGCTCCAACAAACGGTTCGTCTCCCGCTTGTTTCTCTCAGCTTCCATCATGACCTCGGCTAGTGAAGGAGGATGAGGCAGATTTGCATCCCTGGCTTCACTGCCTTCGGCCTGCTCTTGAGAAGCAGGGTTAGCGCGCGTGTTGACCATCCTAGGAAATCAAGACAATGTTTTAGTCAGGATGGTAAAATTCCGACATAGGATTTATAATGTAAGAAATAACTCGAAATGCAAGATGATCATCCGTATGACATGGTAGATATAGCAACTGCTTCTTTTATTCCATCGTCATACACACCATACAGGGTTTAGTACAAGACCAAACAAGTACTATTACGGTGGAAAGAGGATTACATCTCATCGGAGGCATTCCAAGCTCCTATACATTATTTTTCTACATCTCCGGAAAGAGTACAAACTAGGTCATATCCCACGAGTCACGCGGGACGATAGACGACACAGCTAGTGCGAACTAGGGATACTACCACTAACTCAGACCGATCCGTAGTAGTCCTCGTAGAAGTCACCTCCATAGCCTGGGAGCTCAACATGATCATCTGGAAACAGACGGTCTCGCGGAGCTTGTGGACCATAGGGGCTAGGATGAGGCCTTGGACCAACAAACGGTGGCCTGCGAGGACCGCGAGGTGGGGTGATGCCTCCTACATCACGCCAAACCATCACGTCTGGCAGAGCAGATCTCACAGGATAGAGATCGCGCATATCTGAATATCCAGCTTGCACCGCCGGTGCGAACCGAGTCAAAGTGGCCCAGTGGTCAGCACGGGTGTTGAAGAGCTCTAGCCTTAAGGCCCGATTTTCACGGTCCTTATCCTCGAGCATCTCAGCAGTGGTGCGAGTCCGTGAATCCTCCTGAGTGGAGTCAGCATAGATAGCCTGGAGATACCCTTGTGCTCCCGGAAGTGATCCTGGCATATACCGGAAATCAGAGTCCCGAAATAACCCAGATCTGACTCGCATAATGGTCATCATAGAGTAGGCGGCGTCCTGCACAGCCATCTCAATAGTAACCCCGAGTCCATAGGAGCAGTGAAGAGGCTCGGTGGATCCAGGATAAGATGGAAATATCCTGACAGTGCAGAGATACTGGCTTTGATTGAAGTCCCGGAATTGCTCTTCGACCGTGTACTCGGGATACCAGCGGTATCCAGCCTCAGTCATTACCCTGACCAACTTAGCAGTATGGCCGGGTACATCTAGGCATCGAGTCAGGCGAACCACTTGATTGAGGTCGCGAGTGGCCATCTGAAAGCATATTTATAATGCAAAGGCGTTAGAATTTCTAGCAAAATTTCGGCAGCATAACAGCTGTAATGCTCAAAAAGGATATTGAGACATTTGACAAAGGATTTCATACACACTCAACATCATCATATCAAAGTTCTGAACCATTCTAACTACATAATGTGGTAGTAGAACTGAACTAGGCTTGTAACCATCAAACTTATAAGGTACTACTGATTAGTAACACGTGATCCTGATAGAGGAATAGATCCTAATTCCTTAACCCCCGGTGGAAGAATGGACTGACTCAGATCAGAAAGCCATAAGGTATAAGAAGTAAAAAGAGCCTTACGTTCCAACCCACAAACAATTCCCCTACATATAACTAAAGAATTTCTAGACTCAACATCGACCAGTTTGGCTTGGAGAACCTACAGGCAGTCCGGCTCTGATGCCAACGCTGTCAGGACCCCGACTCGATGTCACATCGATCTAGCTGGTAACACCTCATATCACTTTGCGGCCTCACGCACGGTATTCCCACGGGTGTCGCCTTACCTTTTCCCGGGACCGTTTGCGCCTTTTGGCTCACGTATATGATAGTGTCGCTAGCATCCATATGATAAAGAGCCCGGGCTGACATGACTAGTCGTAAACCCAAAGTGGCACAGACTTACAAGGACAGGCATCCATGACCCAGCTTCGAACGTGTCGGTCATCAGCAAGTGGGTCCGGGCTGTAGCACTGGGCTAACAGGACTCCGGTAATCCGGGCTGTAGCGGGCTAACAGGACTCCGGTACTCAAAGCGTGACATTTCCCCGAAGGGACAGACACAGGAACGAAGAAGGACACATGCCGGCCAGCCTAAGTGTTCCAGAGCAGTAGCAAGCTACCATGGCTCAGCGGTAACACTAGGAGACATTTCCCGGTAAGAGAGGCTACTAAAGATAAACAACTAGATAGTCAGATCCCACACATACCAAGCATTTCAGTCATACACACAATATGCTCGATATGTGCAAATACAATGAAGCATCACAACATGACTCTACGACACAAGTACTTTATTTAAGGCTCAGTGAGCCATACATAACATACACAAAGGTACGGGTCTCACGACCCAACATACAAGTCATACAGTCATACAAACCAGCAGCGGAAATAACTTGTCTGAGTACAGACAACTAGTAAAACAAAAGAGGCTTGGAAAGCCTAGCTATGCTACGTGGTCCTTCACAAGCTCAGGGTCACCACCTGGGTCTTAAGCCTACTCGTTGATGTCAATGTCTACATAGAACCCATCAGAAGGGGTTGCAGCGTCTTCTGTAAAAATGCAGATTATAGCAACATGAGTACAAAGGTACTCAGCAAGACTTACATCAGATCCTACATACATGCATAGTATCAAGAAGGGTTGGTGGAGTTATTGCAGCAAGCCAGCTTTGACTCTTGGCTAGGCTATCCTACGATACTCCAACTTGAAATGGTTTTGCGCACACGAGTCCACTACTCACCAATTCAATACACTACCGAGGATCCGCCTCCGTCTTCCTACGGAAGAGCCATCCTCGGCACTCACACTTATCTTGAGGCTTTTAACAGTTTCCATTTACTTGTCTATGAACTGTATAGGCAACCAAGTAGTCCTTTACCGCGGACGCGGCTATTCGAATAGATCATGTTAACCCTGCAGGGGGTACTTCTTCATACACGCTCTCACCACTTACCGTCGTTTACACGACATGTACTCGGCAACCTTCAAGCGGAAGCCCAACGTGGGTGTCGGCCACGACCTACCTAATCACCTAAGCCTCCAGTCCAGGTTTATCGCCTATCCAGGTTCCATCCGCAGGGAGTCCGACCGAGGTTTCCCATACGGCCCCGAACGATGTGAACAGGGTTCCCGAGATACCTAACGGGTATTCGGTACACCGTGCCACGTACCTACCGCATCACAGCCCACCCCTACGGTCAGCGCTGTCCACGGCCTCCAGTAGGCTACAAACACCAGAAACTACTTGCAACTCCTGGACGGAGAACTAGGGTGAATAAGAAGCCGAGAGGGTCCATTGGTTTCGGGCCCAATGCATGGTAGTAGCCGATTCTTAAATCACACATACAGATCTCAGTGCTTAAGGTCGGCTTCAATGAAACAACCCACCATGTACTCCTACATGGCCTCTCATCGATACCTTTACCAAATCGTGTTCACCACACCACTCTCATTACCGACATAATCATTTCACTCTAGCCCATCACCCAGATGAACCAGACCTGACACGACTCTAAGCATAGCAGGCATAGCAAGGTAGGAACAACACATACATATGGCTCAATCAACTCCTACGCATGCTAGTGGGTTTCATCTAGTTACTGTGGCAATGACAGGTCATGCAGAGGAAATGGGTTCAACTACCGTAGCACACAGCAGTTTGAATCGCGTTGTCTTAATGCAGTAAAAGAGAGCAGGAGCGAGAACATGGGATTGTATCGATATGATCAAATGGTTGGTTGCTTGCCTGATGGTTCGATGCACGGATACGGTTCTTCGTTAGGGTAGTCACGGTACTCCTCGGGGACAGATCCTGTCGTAAAGGATAACGATACACAGGCATCACCAAACAATGTGCAACAATATGATGCATGCATGAAACATGGCAATATGAGTGTGTTGGGCTAATGCAACTAAAGCTACCAACGCTGTCAGGACCCCGACTCGATGTCACATCGATCTAGCTGGTAACACCTCATATCACTTTGCGGCCTCACGCACGGTATCCCCACGGGTGTCGTCTTACCTTTTCCCGGGACCGTTTGCGCTTTTTGGCTCGCGTATATGAAAGTGTCGCTAGCATCCATATGATAAAGAGCCCGGGCTGACATGACTAGTCGTAAACCCAAAGTGGCACAGACTTACAGGGACAGGCATCCATGACCCAGCTTCGAACGTGTCGGTCATCAGCAAGTGGGTCCGGGCTGTAGCACTGGGCTAGCAGGACTCCAGTAAACCGGGCTGTAGCGGGCTAACAGGACTCCGGTACTCAAAGCGTGACATTTCCCCGAAGGGACAGACACAGGAACGAAGAAGGACACATGCCGGCCAGCCTAAGTGTTCCAGAGCAGTAGCAAGCTACCATGGCTCAGCGGTAACACTAGGAGACATTTCCCGGTAAGAGAGGCTACTAAAGATAAACAACTAGATAGTCAGATCCCACACATACCAAGCATTTCAATCATACACACAATATGCTCGATATGTGCAAATACAACGAAGCATCACAACATGACTCTATGACACAAGTACTTTATTTAAGGCTCAGTGAGCCATACATAACATACACACAAAGGTACGGGTCTCACGACCCAACATACAAGTCATACAATCATACAAGCCAGCAGCGGAAGTAACTTGTCTGAGTACAGACAACTAGTAAAATAAAAGAGGCTTGGAAAGCCTCTGGCTATACTATGTGGTCCTTCACAAGCTCACGGTCACCACCTGGGTATTTTAGCCTACTCGTTGATGTCAACGTCTACATAGAACCCATCAGAAGGGGTTGCAGCGTCTTCTGTAAAAATGTAGATTATAGCAACATGAGTACAAAGGTACTCAGCAAGACTTACATCAGATCCTACATACATGCATAGTATCAAGAAGGGTTGGTGGAGTTATTGCAGCAAGCCAGCTTTGACTCTTGGCTAGGCTATCCTACGATACTTCAACTTGAAATAGTTTTGCGCACACGAGTCCACTATTCACCACTTCAATACACTACCGAGGATCCACCTCCGTCCTCCTACGGAGGAGCCATCCTCGGCACTCACACTTATCTTGAGGCTTTTAGTAGTTTCCATTTACTTGTCTATGAACTGTATAGGCAACCAAGTAGTCCTTTACCGCGGACGCGGCTATTCGAATAGATCATGTTAACCCTGCAAGGGGTACTTCTTCATACACGCTCTCACCACTTACCGTCGTTTACACGACATGTACTCGGCAACCTTCAAGCGGAAGCCCAACGTGGGTGTCGGCCACGACCTACCTAATCACCTAAGCCTCCAGTCCAGGTTTATCGCCTATTCAGGTTCCATCCGCAGGGAGTCCGGCCGAGGTTTCCCATACGGCCCCGAACAATGTGAACAGGGTTCCCGAGATACCTAACGGGTATTCGGTACACCCGGCCACGTACCTACCGCATCACAGCCCACCCCTACGGTCAGCGCTGTCCACGGCCTCCAGTAGGCTACAAACACCAGAAACTACTTGCAACTCCTGGACGGAGAACTAGGGTGAATAAGAAGTCGAGAGGGTCCATTGGTTTCGGGCCCAATGCATGGTAGTAGCTGATTCTTAAATCACACATACAGATCTCAGTGCTTAAGGTCGGCTTCAATGGAACAACCCACCATGTACTCCTACATGGCCTCTCATCGATACCTTTACCAAATCGTGTTCACCACACCACTCTCATTACTGACATAACATTTCACTCTAGCCCATCACCCAGATGAACCAGACCTGACACGACTCTAAGCATAGCAGGCATAGCAAGGTAGGAACAACACATACATATGGCTCAAGCAACTCCTACACATGCTAGTGGGTTTCATCTAGTTACTGTGGCAATGACAGGTCATGCAGAGGAAATGGGTTCAACTACCATAGCACACAGCAGTTTGGATCGCGTTGTCTTAATGCAGTAAAAGAGAGCAGGAGCGAGAACATGGGATTGTATCGATATGATCAAATGGTTGGTTGCTTGCCTGATGGTTCGATGCACTGATACGGTTCTTCGCTAGGGTAATCAGGGTACTCTTCGGGGACAGAACCTGCCGCAGAGAGCACCGATTCACAAACATTACCAAACAGTATGCAACAATATGATGCATGCATGAAACATGGCAATATGAGTGTGTTGGGCTAATGCAACTAAAACCAGGGGTGTTTGAACAAATTTGAATCAAGGATTCAAATTTCAAATTCAAATATGGCCTTTTAAAGTGCCTTTTCTTGTTCTGCTTAAAACATCAATTTAACTTGTTTGATCATGCATGAAAATAGTACAGATGGATAGATTGGATTTTTCTGATCATTTTTCATATATAATTTGTCCAATTTGGAGTTACAGAATAAAAGTTATGAATTTTTGAAGTTTAAATAATATTCTGGAATTTCCTGATTTAATTTAATTCCAGAAATATAATTATTGCGTCAGCATGACGTCAGTGGTCAACTGTGGCTGGCTGAGGTCAAACCTGACGTGTGGGGCCCACACGTCAGTGACAGGGGGGGTTAAACAGGATTAAATTAATCCTAATTAGGGGTTAGTGGCGCTGGGGCCCACTGTCAGTGTCAGGGGGGGTTAAACAGTAGTTAGCGCTAACCTAACCACCTGGCCGACAGGGCCCACGCGTCAGTGACCCTGGGGGGGTCAAACCCCAGGTCGGACAAGTCAAACCCCACCGGCGACATGACGCCGGCGAGGCCCGAGACGGCGGCGAAAGTGCTTTTTGCCATTCCGGCAACCAAATGGACGGCGGAAGGCATCTACGTGTTGCTGAGGTTGAGCCGCGACTATTGGTGGTGGTGGTTGGGCTCGGGGTGGCCGGAGTTGACGGCGGCGAGCTCGGCTGCGGCGGCCGGAGTTCGGGTGCGGTCGGGATCAGTGTTGCAGGGGGTTTGGGGAGGCGTTGGTGCGTGCTGCGTGCTCCTGGTGAGGTGGGGAGCACGATGGTGTGCTCGGTTGGGCGCTACGGCGACCGTGGCCACGACGGCGACATCGCCGGCGGCGTGGAGCTCTCGGCCGAGGTGGGGCTAGGGCCTAGAAGTCGAAAGAGACCAGGGAAGAAGGGGGAAATGATCCGGGGGCTCACCGCGGAGCTGCAGGGATGGTTAGCGGGCTCGGGGACGCGCTGGTGACGGTGAATTCGACGGCGACGACGGTCGGAGCCCGAAGAGGGGAACGGCGACGTGGCGGCGATGCAGGGCTTCCGGGGACCCGTGGAGCGGTGGGGAGGAAGAGGGAGTCGAGGCGGAGCTTCTGAGCTAGTCGGGGGAGCGAGGGGTGGCCGGAGACGATGGCTATGGCGAACGGCGGCGACGGTGGTGTTCGGCCGTGAGAGAGAGAGAGCGAGGGAGAGGAGAGGAGAGCCGGGGGAGAGTGAGAGAGAGCAGGGGGAGAGGCGTGGCGTCGTCCAGGGCGTCGAGCGAGGAGGGGAGGGCAGGCAAGCAGGCGAGCAGGTGGCGTGGCGCGGTGGCGCGCGCGCGCCGGCCACACTCCCCTCCCTCTGTCGGGACGAAGACGACAGAGGAGGGAGGTGGGCTGGGCCGGCTGCTGGCTGGGCCAGCCAGCTGGCTGGGCCGCACAGGGAGGAGCCCAGGTAAGCTTCTCCCTTTATATATTTTTCTGTTTTCTGTTTTTCTAATACTTCTGCAACTTTGTTGAAATAAATAAAATACCTAGGCTAGTTCAAAAATCACCAAACTATTCCTGGCCCATAGTTGGATTATTTCCAACATGAAACATTTTAGTTTGGAGATATTTGAGCATTTAAATATTTTATATTATTTTAAATGCCCAAATTCAAATATTTATGATTTAATTCAAAAACCCTAGGATGGCCTAGGAAAATGTGCACCATTTTTGGCAGAGGTTCTGAACCAAGACAAAAATGATGGGCATTTTAGAAGGGCATTTCAGGTTCATTGAAAAATTATTTTAGTAACCCTAGTTGGTTTCAGAGGGGACTGGGGGTTCTGTCATCCCCATTTCAAGTTTCTGATGAAAGAGTAAACATGATGCAACACTCTAATGCATGACTAGCTAGGTTGTGACAAATACATAGCTAGGTCTCTCTCCTTCCCCAGACATATACTAGTCGACCGGTCTCTACCCCCCCCCCACACACCGATAGTCGAACGTTGTAGGTAGGTATCCATGCCACGGAGAAGAACTGCACCTCTGCCCTCTCAAATTCCAATAGGCTAGCCGCCCTATATCTTTGACGTGGGCAAACACAAATTCGAGGGCACTCTTTATCGATCGCGCAGCCACACACTTCATCCCTGTTTTCAATTCTATCGATATCTCACGTCCATGACTCCGTTTCACACACATTGCATATGTTACGTTTTTCTGATTGAGATATCATCAACACATTGCCTCTGTTTCGCACAAACCATCTCTCTCACACCCACCCACGTACGTACCTGCACCTAAAGAGGAAGTGCACGCAGGACACACGTACTCACGTCTCGTTCCCAGCCACACCCACGCGGGTACATGGTGGAGTTCGTTTCTGTACGAAAAGGCAGCCCATGTGATAATTTGACGCGTGTAGCGGTTGTTTACTCGAAGGAGGGTCGAGTACCACGCCTAGAATATAAAACGATTGCCATGGGGAAAATGGAAAAATGGGTTTGTCTCTCGTCACACCATCTCACACAAGGCCGCCGTGGCCTCTCTCTCTCACTTGGTCAGTGATCCGGCCGCATCCCATCCGCCGGCGGAAAGGGAGGATGTGCATCATCTCTCCGTTCGACGGCGTTGAGGCAGCTCCTCCCGATCTGCGGTACCCGTCGTTCCCTCTGACCAAGCTCCGGCGCGGTAGGGCCTTCGCCACTTGCTCGCTGCTACAGTATGGGCAGATCCCGACCGCCGGCGCCCTCGTAGTAACATCCCGACGACCCTTAGGTACAGCTTCCTCCGGCCTTGCTCCACTGCCCATCTTCCCACGTTGCTGCATGTGGATCTTCTTTAGTTGTTTGCTTAAATCGTATCTCGGACGGCATACTTTCCATCTTGCAATCTCGTCCTCAAACCATTTTTGATAAACCACCATGTGTTATCTTTCCCTTTTACATGGAACATGCTTCTTTTTTGTCTGCGTATGTGTCTTCAACTCGTGTTATTGGGCAGTAATTGTTTCCTTTCGACCTCCTTTTGCAAACAGGGCTATCCATTTTCACCTCGTTGCTATTGCAACCTTTTGGTGAACTACACAAATCACTTTTCTGAAGAGTGTTTTGTGCAGTTCCGCCAAAATGTCACACGGGCAACATTTTTACATTTTTGTGGGACTGCAGAAAGGGAGATTGGTTTTGCTATCCTCCTCATCCAACTCCGTGCCTAATCTTCTCCAACAAGAAGTTAGTCCTAAAGAGAGATCGTAGAGGTGATCGGCTTCTATTTATGTGTGTTATGTTTCATCATCTAGTTCCACTATTATTGTAATCACACTGACTGGATATCTTTGCAAACAGGGATGGTCCGCCCGATTTTAGTGGAGTTGCACAAAATGATCGGATTGTGGTGTCCTTCATACACCTCTTTTTTGGCTACAGAGCTGGGTGAAACTAGCTGCCAAGCAATGAACACTTTGCCAAGGAAATGGAGCCATGCCTACGAACAGCATCGATCAATTATATTTTTTTCTTTATTTGTACACCTTCTCACAACTTTGTCTTCAGTTGTGATGTGAATATTGGCGCTGATCCGCGAACCATTGAGATGCATTAGCCATGGTAGTTTCATTTGTATTTGATGAAATGTTGTAATGAGATAATCTCGAGGCAAAACACATGAATCCTAAGTTGAAACCTTTTTTTTCCTGTGGGAACCAAAGTTGAAACCTTCATAGCATCACAATACAATTTCATCAAAATTATGCGTACATATAAACAAATCCTGAAGGATTGATAGCAATGCAAAAAACAATTCAACTTCGTTTCGCCGACATGTTGGACATCCTTCATCCGGCTCCACCTGCCATGCAGCAATATTGAGTGCACAACACAACTTCAGGGAAATATTCACCCCGGTCGTTGCACCGCAGTAGAAATGACTAGTGAGCAGTCAAATCACAGAGCCCCACCATCGCCACAGTAAGTTGCTCGGACGAAGCAACCATCATTTCTCTGTTCCTTGAATCCGTTGGTACTCCCATATTCCCACAGTAATAAGTTGCTCAGGTGAATCAACCATCACTATATCCGCTCACGTGTGATGACCACAGGAGCTATCCATTCAGATTGCATGTTAAAAAAATAAAGGTCGATAACTAATGCGGCAAACTTGCAAAAGAAAAAACTAATGTGGCACCTCGGGCCAACGCGGCCAGATCGCATTTTGCACGAGAAATTACACACCATGTTTCGTTGACATGTGGTCCCGTTCCAACATATCAGTGAGACGACGGCGAGTAGTAGGAGTATTTCTGAACCGACGTGTAGGTCGAGGTGCCCCTTCGTGAACCGTGGCAAACTGGCAACCGTCCACCGGCTCTTCGCCTTAACCTCTCGATTTGGAACTGTTGTCGCACGCTCTTCCTCTCCCTCCTCCATTTTCCTTCAGCCCTTCATCCTTTCTTCTGCCATTGTTCGATCGTCTTCTCCATGGAGGGAACAGGACGGAAACGACCCCGTTATTCTTGCCCCGATCTGAAAGATGACGTGGTGGAGGAACTCATTGATTGGTGCGACGTCATCACCTCGGCTAGCATGGCAGGTTCATTCAAGCCCATTCTCGACTCAACTAATAACATCATTACAAGGAACCCAAGAGTCAAGGAGCGGTTTGATCTCCCCTATCTTCTTCGCCGTGACCCTGATGACTGGCGCCATCATGACGGAGGCCTCGCCCTGTGCAAGTTGATGCCGCTTGATAATGATACGTATGATGTTAAGATGCCATCGCTTGAGGGCAAGGCTTGGGCAGGCGCAAATGGAGATTGGGTTGTTTACATTGGGTCCAACTGCGAGTGGGAACTTGTGAATGTGTACACTCGTGACCGGGTTCCACTTCCAAAAATCTCAGTAGACTGCCCAAAGGTTGAGCACACCGGTATTGTACGCACGTTCAAATACAATCATGGTGACTATCTTCTACGGAAGATAGCAATTTGTCGAGTTCCCAACCGCTCTTGGAATTACAACAACTATGAAGTTGTTGCTATCTTCGACAAGCTTGTTACCGTCCTTGGTGGTTTGACTCGATGGATATTGCTCAAAACTCAGTTTCTGTACACGGATGAGTACTGTGATGCAATTCAATACGAGGGCCTTGTGTTTGCTGCCACCACTCGTGGCACTATTTTTGCATGGAATCCTTATGATTTCAGTACATTTGTCTTCCACCGTAATTATAATTGTTTCATCCACATGCATGCGGGTTAGCAAGTTTCCCTTTACTAATTAACCTTCTTCTTGTGTTTCCAAGGTCCTGTGAACATTCCACCACCTATACTTGAAATTTTTTATAACCAAGGGGGAGATGACGATGGTGATGATCACGAGCATGAGGACGAGCAGCGCCCATATACTCTTTGGCACCTGGCAACTAATTCCGATGGATCACCTCTTCTCTTGTGTATACAACCACTGATGATGTTACTGCTAAGGAAGCAGGTGTAGTCTCCCATGGTCGCACTCTCCAGACCTATTCCAACACCCGTTGCATGGTATTCGGGATGGACACTAGTGTGCTAGCGCCAACACCTTCTCCCTGGTACAGAATTGATAGTCTTGGAGAAAACTCGCTCTTCCTTGGACAAAACTATCCGATGATGGTGAAAGGCGATCCATCTGTTGTTGACACAACGTTACTAGCACCATTTATGAGAAGTAACTGTGTCCATTAGCGTGGTTCCCTACCCTGGTACTGATATAGTAGGCCGCTTCAACCTGGATGATCAGTCCTGCGTTGGTCTCGAGATCGACAATAGATGGCCCGTCCCAGAGAATCACTTGTGGTTCAAAGCAAGCGTTTCCAATGCCGAGGAATGGTTGAGTTGAAGTTCATTTCATTGCTTGTTATTTGTTGTGTGGTGAAAACTTTAGTATTTATAATGTATCCTCGTTGTCGATGTGGGTTGATGACCTATTGTATGTAATAAATGATATGCCTATGATAAACTTACTAAATTTATGAATGGCTTTCGAGTTGCTTCTGTGAGTGAGTGGTGCGACGAGGCAAAAAAATGTTTTTCAAATACATAATTGTACGTGCATTGCAACAGGTTATCGGATGAGGCCAATCAACAATAGTAGTACACTATTTGTACTAGCTTCACATGCTTCGCGCGTCGTGCGGGTGTTTTTACTGTAGCCATATTGTACGTAACCAGCACCTCGAATCCTCAATACTAGTACTATATAGTAAGTAGTAGGAGTAGTAGGGTGGCATGGGCTAGAACTAGCATTCACGTCCAGGGAGTACGACACACGCCACAAGCACGACTTCCATCTGACACCATATTTCTTGGAGTCCGTGCTAGGGCAATTTCTTCAACTTAATCGTTTCTCTAACTCAGCCATCGCGCGGCGGGCGAGGTGGGGGTTTGCCGATAGTCGGTTTCCTCAACTACTGTAACGCCCCGAGACCGACGCTTCAGAAGCCTTCCAGTTATTTCGTTGCTGCTGTGTGTTTTATTTGTTTGTTGCATTCATCATCGCATCATTCGCATTGCATTGGCACTCTGTTGCCGTCATTGTTTTCAAACTTGCATCCGCTCGTAGTTGCCGCGTCCCCCCTTGCTTTCGTTGACCGTTTCGAGACCAACTGGGTTCTCGTTTCCCTCTTCTTTGTCCGCCTTATCTCTCTGCATAGTGCATAGACCCTCTCGTGTGCGCGTCCGAAACTCATCCGAACCCGAACCTCTCAGTCGTCATCGTTGGGTCCGGATCAACCTCAAATATTCCCTCAATATTTTCGGTTATTTTATTAGGCCACCCGTTTGACCTGGAGTCATCCAATCTGGATCGGATGATCCAAAACTCTCTCCTTTCTATATATAAAGACCACCTACATTCTTAATCAGTGCAAACCCTAGCCCTGTCCCATCCATCCATCTAAACCTCCCCACCGCCGCCACCCACTCTGCCTTGTACCTCGGGAGCTTGTCCCATCGCCGCTGATCCCCTCCTTCATTGGTATCCCCATCCCACCAACGACCACAGCCCGAGCTTCCACCTCGTTTTCCCCATCACCCCAATCCGTCCCAGCCAATTCCATCGATCCATCCATCCAACTGCACCACCGCCCGATCCTCCCGTCGCTCGAACCCTCCAACTGAGCGCTTCGTCCTCACCTCGTCTCCCTCACGCCGGCCACCAGCAGCTAGCAAGATGAGCACCACAACGCCTTCCCCCCCATCTTCTCTTTCTGTCCCTCTCTCCCTCCGGACTCTCATCTCTCTCTTCCTCTGCGTCTTCTCGCAGGGACCGAAAGGATTCGGCCTTGGCCTCGTCACTGCGCCGCTCCGGTGACCCAGTCCCCATGACCCCACGCCACGGCTTCCCCGCGCTCCGTTCCGCCCGTTCCGTCTGCTTCCGCGTCATCCCCGTCGCCAAGAACACCGGATCTCGCCACCCTGCCATGTTCCTGGAGCCGCGACGCCCGCTCGTCCTCAGCTTCGAGCGACCGCACGCGCCTGGGCCGCCTCCCCTTCACTCGTCCCCAAGTCCCGCTTCTCCGCCTCCCCGCTGCTGCAAGTCCCTCGTCGTGCCGCATCTCCTCTGCAACAAGCGGCAGCTGCAGCCACTGCAACCGCCCCACGCCGTTGTCTGCATCGCCCCGAACCGGCCTCCTCTTCGCTGTTTCCCGCTCCTCCGGCCACCTCCCATTTCCCCGTCCAAGCACCCATGCCTTCTGACGCCAAGCGTCGCCGCCTTCGGACGCCCCTGCGGCCTCGACCTACTGCCCCAGCGCCCTGCTCGCCTCCTCTTCTTTGTTCGAGCAGGGAGGATGACGCGCCTCTGCTTCGCCTTCGCCGTGAGCCGCGTCAGATCCGCCAGCCCAAGCCGGCCTGCTGCGCTGACCGGGCCAAGGCCCACTGGGTGAGGCCACACCCCAGCGCCCCTCCTCTATTTTTTCCTCCTGTTGGGCCAGCTTGATTTAGCCCGTTGTGTATTTTTTTTCCTGCCAACGAATTTGCTAATTAATCAGAGAACTGCAGTTTTACAGAAAAACCCTCATGTTCATGCATTTAATATCTCACAAACCGTGCATCGGATTAAAATGATTCAAACATGTAAAATGCTTAGAATTTTGTGTAGATTAATAATATCCCACTTTTATCCATGTTAAAAATGTTTAAAATGTTGTTTGTTTAAATTTGCTCATATGCCATGTTAAAATGATTTATTTCATAACTAAATAACCGTAGCTCGGTTTTAAATGTTCTTTATATGTAAATGGGGTGGAAAAATGCCTAGTTTAACATGGTCCACTTTATTTTCCTGTTTAACAACCTTAAAATATGGTTTAGGGAAGAACAGTACCAAAATTTGCATATGGGGATTTTTCCGGAATTGTTGTTTGTTGTTCTGGCCTCATTTAAACTTGCGTAGATAGGTAGTTTAATTATGCTTCACCCCTTGCCATGTTTAATAACATTTAATATTGTTGGGTACATAAACGAGAGAACTAAATATGTCAATGTGGTGTTTTGTCAATATGCAACTCGTTGCATATTGAGCTCCACTTAACTTGTAGTGTTGTTTGTGCATATTGTCATGCCATGCCTCATTAAACCGGACATGCATCATACTTGATTGTGCATCATGCCATGCTTATGTGATGGTTGTTTACCATGTTGTTTGTTTCTTTCCGGTGTTGCTTCTTATTGATAGTTCCGGTAATGTTGCGATTGTGAGGATTCGTTCGACTACGCCCGTTCGTCTTCTTCATGGACTCGTTCTTCTTCCTTGCGGGATTTCAGGCAAGATGACCGCTACCCTGGATCTCACTACTATCATTGCTATGCTAGTTGCTTCGTTCTATCGCTTTGCTGCGTTACCTATCACCTGTTTATCAAGCTTCCCTAATTGCCATGAACCTCTAACCTTTGACACCCTTCCTAGCAAACCATTGCTTGGCCATGTTACCGCTTTGCTCAGCCCTCTTATAGCGTTGCTAGTTGCAGGTGAAGTTGAAGATTGCTTCATGGCGAACATGATTATGTTGGGATATCACAATATCTTTTATTTAATTAATGCATCTATATACTTGGTAAAGGGTGGAAGGCTCGGCCTTATGCCTGGTGTTTTGTTCCACTCTTGCTGCCCTAGTTTCCGTCATACCGGTGTTATGTTCCCGGATTTTGTGTTCCTTACGCGGTTGGGTGATTTATGGGACCCCCTTGACAGTTCGCTTTGAATAAAACTCCTCCAGCAAGGCCCAACCTTGGTTTTACCATTTGCCTCACCACCACCTATACCCTTCCCTTGGGTCGGCCAACCCGAGGGTCATCTTTATTTTAGCCCCCCCGGGCCAGTGCTTCTCTAAGTGTTGGTCCGAACTGAGATGCCTGCGGGGCCACCTTGGGGCAACTTGAGGGTTGGTTTTACTCGTAGCTAGTCTCATCCGGTGTTGCCCTGAGAACGAGATATGTGCAGCTCCTATCGGGATTTGTCGGCGCATCGGGCGGCTTTGCTGGTCTTGTTTTACCATTGTCGAAATGTCTTGTAAACTGGGATTCCGAGTCTAATCGGGTCTTCCTGGGAGAAGGCATATCCTTCGTTGATTGCGAGAGCTTATCATGGGCTAAGTTGGGACACCCCTGCAGGGTTTAAACTTTCGAAAGCCGTGCCCGCGGTTATGCAGCAGATGGGAATTTGTTAATGTCCAGTTGTAGATAACTTGACACCAGATCCGAATTAAAACGCATCAACCGCGTGTGTAGCCATGATGGTCTCTTCTCGGCGGAGTCAGAGAAGTGAACACGGTTTTTGGGTTATGTTTGACATAAGTAGGAGTTCAGGATCACTTCTTGATCATTGCTAGCTTCTCAACCGTTCCTTTGCTTCTCTTCTCGCTCTTATTTGCGTATGTTAGCCACCATATATGCTTAGTCGCTGCTGCAGCCTCACCACTTTACCCCTTCCTTTCCCTTTAAGCTTTGCTAGTCTTGATACCCATGGTAATGGGATTGCTGAGTTCTCGTGGCTCACAGATTACTACAACTACAGTTGCAAGTACAGGTTATGCGATGATCATGACGCGAGAGCGATGCTTGCTTTGCGTTGAGTTCTTCTTCTGCTTCTTCGATCAGGGGATAGGTTCCAGGTCGGCAGCCTGGGCTAGCAGTGTGGATATTGTTTGAGTTTCTATTTATGTAGCATCCGTAGTCGGATGTTGATCTCTTGTATTGTGATGTTGTATTCTTGTGGCATTGTATACCTTTTGTATATATCTCCATCTATTATGTAATATTGATGTAATGATATCCACCTTGCAAAAGCGTCTTCAAGATGCGCTTCTATCCTTGGTGGGACCTTCGAGTTCCTTTAGGATAGGGTTGCATCTTGGGCGTGACAACTACGGTCCCACTTGTAAGGCCAACTCCAACGCTCTATCAATATATGGATGTACTCTTCTTCCAAATACAAAAACTTGCATCCATTCTACTCCCTCCATTGCACAATACATGCCTTCTATTTGTCAAAATATATATGTATCTAGACATGTTTTAGTATATAGGTACATCCATTTTTGGAAAAATGGAAGTCAAGTATTTTGGAATGGAGGGAGTACACAATAATTTTTTTAAGTTAGCACAACTAGTCTAATCCGAGAGCACAACCGAAGATTTGGTCGGGTTCTTCCTCCTTTTGCCGACACATGGGACTCCAGCATCCAGGTCGTGTCATGAAAGAAAATAGAGTAGTAGTTGAAGCCATGAGATGTGCATCTTGGGTTAAACTGTAAATAGAATCTTACTACTCTTGCGTAACTCCAAAAGCGGCCATCAAAGATCTTTCTTGGATTTGTTTTCATCACCAGCATATCGAGGTGAAATATGTGCAGGTTCAGTGGGTCCTCTTGCGTTTTCACTAACATGTGGGGCCGCATGTGAGCAAACAGACGATGGGCTCCACGCGCCCGCTGGCTGGCTGAGAAGAGAGATAGAGGAGGGCTGATCACGGACTGCAGGAAATTTATTCTACGTAACAAGCACCTTGATATTCGCGTGTGGTTGTTTCTAGAATAAAAAAAGGAGGTACCCCTACTTATGTTACTCCCACTATGCCTAGCCTAAGGTTAGTAGGTGACCTTGCGCTTGGCTCTTTGCCTCTTCCGGAAGTCGATGGTTCTATAGTAGTGCTTCTGGCAATCTGACACCAAATGAACTGCTGCACGTCCACCGCTTGTAAGCAAAAGTTTCTCCTCATGCTGCGAGCCACCGCGCACGCGTTGGCGAGGGAGAAGGCGTAATCAAGCTTCTCGTTGTTCTGCGAGTTGACGGGACACATCAAAGTTATTTACTAGTAGTACGTACTCTCTCCAAAAAAGGGCTGACCATGTCATTGCTACGTGCTCCGTCGTTGAGTACGTGCACTATTCACGTGCCATCGAGGAGAAAAAATATTGCGTAGGTGCCATCGAAGTGCACGACTGACTTACGAAA
>NC_041385.1:10892720-10909161 GCF_002162155.2 Triticum dicoccoides
ATCTAATTATCCCCATTTTCTTGCATGACACGTGTACCTTGATGCTAGATGTCTCGCGTGTTGGGAAAAGGATGAACAAAGTTCACATAAAAGAAAAGAGTTGAAGAGCATAGATTCCCGATGACCGAGGAGGAGCAAGGAACCTCGAGGTGGAGCGTCTGCAAGGAACCTTGCGCGTTTTCCCCTGTTTATTGCCGCCTGCCCACCTATAAACAACTAAAAGAACATGAACTTTTTGCTAACCACTAGAAATGGTACATCAAGATGCTAAGTTGAAGATGTTTTATACTCCCTTCGTTCCCAAATATAAGTCTTTTTAGATATTTCAATAAGGGACTACATACGAAACAAAATGAGTGAATCTACACTCTAAAATATGTCTACATACATCCGTATGTTGTAGTCTATTTGAAATGGCTAGAAAGACTTATATTTAGGAACATAGGGAGTAGTTTATATTGAATTATTGATAACCACGCAACAAGCCACGCATGTACAGGACGCATGCAGCCACGCATGTACACAAGCCAACGCACTAACTCCATCCGATCCAACTCATGCACATACGCGCACAGCATGGAGCACACAACGCACGTACACAAGACGTGCATGCACACACGCTCGGCCACAGAATGCACGTGAATAACACATGCATGCGCACACACTCAGCTGCATGGAGGCGTGCGCCATCCGCGGCGACGTCCGGTTCGTCGTGCTACGGCGAAGCTCGCACGCAACAGCGCATACGCATCTCTTGCAGCACCTCTTTGCCGTTGTTGCTCAACTACTAGTCGGAGACGAAGACGACCGCAGCCTCGGCCTTAGAGCTAGCACCGATGGAAAAACACGCACGCTGCCGCACACGAGCTCATACGGAGTGCCCATGACGTGATGGTGGTGCGTCCCTAGTCGCCTCTACTCCTTCTGCGCACGTTGTCTATCAAGGCGGCTGCATGCTAATGATGATGTGGGTGAGATCTTCTAGGACTCAGATGATGACGAGGAAAATTATGAGACACAAGGTGACGTACACCGTCAAGCTCCACGGTCAAGGGGGTGCTAGTAAGTGCTTATATGTGCTTAGAGCAAGTACAATAGAGCTGAGTCAGCGGGCTATAAGGAATAAACTATAGTATATTTCTGCTTAGTTGGAGGAAAGAGAAGAGGAGAGAGAAGTTAAGCGTGCTCTTCGTGAAGAGCCAGCTCTAGCACGTGCTCCTAGGCACTTTGTGAGAATGAAAGATGGGCCACAGAACAAAAAAGTAGTAGTACACTCTTTTGATCTACTATTGTACATGTTGACTATAAGATGGGCTGTAGATGACATGGCACTGGCTTATAGCCAGCAGCTGGCTATACTATTAATGCTCTTTAGATGAGGTGCTAAGTGCATTAAATGGCTTGTAACTCAAGTCTTCAATGCATAGGTGCTTAGTTTATTGGTGCCACATCATATTTTATGCCTACGTGGCAGGCTTAGCAGCTATACATGGTGGAGCACTGGGAGAGGCCAAGGCTGGTCATAGTGCGGAGTAACTTGTACTGTAACATATTACTATGTTACTCTAAACATCTCTATAAACCGTAAAGGAGGGACTAGTAACATAGACTAGTGTCATATGCAGAGTATGGGAGCACATGATATTTCCCCGTCCAGACCGATCCCAAGTTGTCTTCTCACCTTCTTGGCCCAACAAAATCCCCTCCCCCCTCCCGCACGCGCTTCCCGCCCGGCGCCAGCTGAGCCCGCCGCTCCACATTGATGGCAAGTCAGGGCGAAGCGACCTCTCACTGCTTCCGCCGTTGAAGTGGCGCGCCGACCGAGGGCACCGCCCGCTGCACGCCCGACATTTCAGACTACACAGTGGATAGTAACTTTTAGAGCAAGTACTACAATTAGATGACATAAGCAGGCTATAAGGATTTAAATATAGTATTTGTGCTTAGTTGAAGGAGAGAGAAGAGGAGAGAGAAGAGAAGCGGATTGTAAACGTGTAGCCGGTTGTACTCCAACATACTTTGTGAGACAAAAGGTGGGGCCATTATTAATGATATTATATTTATAGTAAAGGGACTAATGGATGTCTTAATTACTCAGTTTTTTGAGACAAACCTTGGTGGGGCTATTATTTACTTTTTTTGAGCTATTATTGACTTGGACGTGGGGTTTGGGGGCCAAAGGCCTAGTATTATACTCGCACGACCGACCTGACATGCTCTACCCTAGCCGCCGCTGTATCATATGGTTTCGCACAGTTCCAGATCTTAGCGTCGCCACGCAATTCTTCTCGAGCCCTCCTTTCCGGCGTGCACCACGAGAAGGGACAGCAGTCCTCCGAACCCTGCCTTTCGTGATCCTGTACGGGAGAGGGGCGATCAGGTTTTTTGGGGAGCACACTCCTATGACTGCTGCCAGCGACGACTTCCTCAACGACAACCTTCTTCCCTAACCTCAATAACCTCTTCATCAACGACATGAGTGACAACATCAACCACATCGGTTCTGCTCCCGCTGTACAGTATGTGATTCTGTCCTCCTGGTTTAGTCCGCGTCATTACTTTGATGTTTGCAATTGTCGTCATGATCTATTTACTGCTGATTCGGATTAAATCTCATACTAAATTGCTCATATATTCAACAATCCAATCCAAAAACCTGATCACAGGCAATTTACTCCGAGTGGTTTTGCTGCGCTTTTGAAGCCGCCTACTTTTAAGGGGGTGCAATATAAAAGGTGGCGCACAAGAGCAGTATATTGGTTTCAGATCATGTACTGCTATGACGCCACTAAGGGTAAGCCTGAGGGCGATCTTAATCCTACACAGCAGGAAGCTTTTCAGAACATGGATACCCTCTTCAAAGCCACCCTGCTGAGTATTCTTGACGATTCCATTGTGGATTCATATATGTCGTTTGACAGTGGCAAAGACATGTGGGCTGCGCTCGAGGCCACGTTTGGGCCCTCGGGCGCTGACAGCGAGTTGTACGTCATGGAGCAATTCTGTGACTACAAGATGACTGATGAGCGCTTTGTTGTTCAGCAGACTCATGAGATACAGTCACTCTCTAAGGAACTTGAGTACTTTAAGTGTGTGTTGCCGGACAAATTTGTTGCTGGGACCATCATTGCCAAGCTTCCACCTTCGTGGAACGATTTTGCTACTTCTCTGAAAAACAAGAGACATGAGTTTTCTGTTTTGGATCTCATTAGCACTCTTGATTTTGAGGAGAAGGCGAGGGCAAAAGACACACGTGCTCGGGTCGCTGAGGGAGCTTCTAGTGCCCACATGGTACACGAGAAGAACTTCCAGCCCAACCAGCCCCAAAACAACAAGAACAAATCTCAGGGGAATGGCAAGTTTGATGCAAAGAACAAGTCGTCACATTCTACCAAATTCAAGAAGAATTCTCATAACAGGAAGGTATACAATCCTCAATTTTGGTAGCACCGCACAAAATTTATATGGCTGCATCTACCTGTTGTCAGCTAACCTCATGGTGCTCTAGGTATTCCTACATTCGTAACTAGGTACAATGACCACCGCAAGATGAAATTAGCTTATTCGTACGTTGACTTGCTGAATGCAGTGCGGAACGATCCTGTCATGTGTGGAGGAGCAAACAAGCAGTGCAGCCGAAGGTGGATATCAACCAAGGACTTATGAAATTACATATAATCTTTCTCAGGCAGGTCAGTATCCCCTTCGTCCAGATGATCGTGTTTTCTCATGCCGAGCTATTGATATGTGCTACTGTTTTGCAACACTGTTTAAGTATAGCTACTATTTTCCTATCTTTTCAGATTCAGGACAATGAATATGATATCAGGGGAACTGCACAATATGGACCCATGTTGAGTCATCTCTATTGCCTCATGTGTTTGCTGCAAATGTGTCAGCATCAATTACAAGATGAGGTAGCTAGCTAGCTGTGGAGTTGCCAACATGCTCAAAGTGCTCGCAACATTGAGAAGAAACAAGCATGCCCAGGAAATTAATGTGTGCGCAGGGAGGCCCTTTGCTCAGAGAAGCATCGACCGTTTTTGTTTATTTCCACACCTTCTCACAGCTTTGTATATTGGTTATAGTATGGTGAATCATTGAGATGCATAGACATGTTGAACTTTTGTTCTTCTGAATGTCAGTTTAATGTGAGTGTCTGCATCCAGTACCGCATCCTCTAATTTGGTGGATGCACACAGAGAAAATAAATCTCCTTAATTTACTCCATAACCACCCTATTAAATAGGCCTAGTAACAAACTAGGCGCATGCAGTGGCCGTCGGGCACATGCATCCTGCATGCATGGCCAGTCAGCCAAGCACATGCGCCAGCTCCAATGCAGCAACGCAAAAGAAGAGAGCGGTTCTTGGGAAAAAGCGAGTAGTTAGTGCAGCGGGCCTTATAAACACGAACATCTCGCTCTCCCGCTTCCGTCTCCCCACCCAATTTCCCCGCTCCCCAATCTTCCTCACTCGTCCAGAAAACCCCGCTCACCTTCTTCCTCACTCGTACAGAAAACGCCTGCTCCTCTTCTTCCACTCCTACAGAAATCCCCAGCCCTCCTTCTTCCCCACTCACACTGCCACTAGGCTTGTCTCTGGCTACTCTGCTCAAACATGTGAGCTCGGCACGACGCCCACAAGGAAAATGGAGTCAGATGGCCCCAGCGCCAAGAAGATGAGGCTCCCGCCAGCGGCGACGCCAGTTGTAGATCCCGTACCTGGTAGCGCAGGGAGAAGCGGTGAGCCCCCCCACCCGGATCTGAGGAACCGGTAGAATCTCCGGTGGACCACATCAGTGATCTCGTGGGCGTCATCCTTGAGAAGATCATCTCGCTTCTCCCCACCAAGGATTGCTGCCGCACACAAGTCCTCTCAACTCGGTGGTGCCCTCTATGGCGCACCGCGCCCCTCAATCTCGATTGTCGTCAGATATCTGTCCTTCCTGAATTTGATCTCATCAGAGCCATCGTCTCTTCTCACCAGCAGGGCCCCGTTCAATGCCTCTGCATCCCGACAAGCTACCTGCTGTCCATACCCAACAAGGTGGACGCTTGGCTGACATCCCCTGAATTCGGAAAACTCTAGCAGTTTGAGTTCTACCATTACCACGAAAGTTTCATACCACGAACATACCAAGAATTCGTGCCCACACCACCACTGTCCATCTCGCGGTTTTCCTCCTCTCTCCACACTGCCCCCTTCGCCCGGTGCCATCTACCAAACGATCTGGTACAAATGCTTCGACACCCACTGCTAAAAAAACTTTCCCTTGTGGTGGTTTATCTGTCGGAGGCCTCACTGCACAGCATCATCCACTCTAGTTGCCCTGCCCTGGAGCGCTTGCTGATTGTTTTGGGAATAGAAATCGGTATCAGTTGTCTCCAAATAAAGTCGCCTCACCTTAAAAGCATTGGAATTTGTTTTAAAGGACATCAGCTCATCATCGAAGATGCCCCTTCACTTGAAAGGTTGCTCCTTCATAATTGTTATACACCTTCAGAAATAACTGTCGTCTCTGCGCCCAAGCTGGAGACCTTGGGTGTAATTCGTGACCCGTTTAATAATCACAAGGAGTTGGTGTTTGGCTCCTCACTTTTTCAGGTACCGTATATTATCATCTACACATTTGTAATCATATGCAGCATTTTTCATTTGTGTGCATAAGTTTTATATCATCTTGGAGTACACTTTGGGTACTAATATTATGTTAAATGCTCAATGAAGAGTTCGTCCATTGATAGCCTATCAATGCTGCTGGATTCTGTCAAGATCATATATATCAGACTGTATAGTTTTGATCTGGACATAATTATTGGCTTGCTGCCATGCTTTCGATCTCTGGAGAATTTATACATAGAGGTGATGATTTCATGCACATTGAAAGCCCGTATATATTGTACTAGAATTACCTGTTCAGTTGTCGTTCTTTCAACATACTCTTTTTTCAGACCTTAATTGTTTTCAATCTTCATGTCTACTTAGGGAGAACCACATGGAGAAAAACATATAACCAATCGTTGGCGTAATAAGCACAAGGATTTTCTCAGTTCTCATGACATTCGTTTGAGGACAATAACAATGGGACGATATGCATCCAACCAGGCAAACAGAAGCTTTGTCACATTCTTCCTGTTGAACACGAGGTTACTCTTGTCCATGAGGCTTAATTTTTACAGCAAGAGATTTCTCACGGACGAACATGTTGAACAGCAAAAAAAGAAGTTTCAGGTGGACAAATGGGCTTCTAAACGTGCTCGGCTTATATTTACAATAAGTTGTAGACATCCTGAAATAATTTTTTTTGCACAGGATGTTGATTTTATGGATCAGACCGATCCATTTGTTTGTGACTGCAAAAAAGAGTGGTTGGGTTAGATGTTACTATCATGTTCAATCTGGGTTTTGTCTAAAAATTTGATGAACAATTAATCCTTGGGATTTTTATACCATTTGTATGCTTGACTTGCATGTTGTTTCCCTCGTACTCCCCTCCACCTGCCACTACACTGCCGCATCTTCCATGGCTGCTGTTCGTTCCTGTCCGAGGCCTTGCCGTCATTCTCCGCCTTGGTTAGCTCGCTGTGCCCGCTGCCGTCTGGCGTTGTCAACATGGTCAACAACCAAGAGGAATCAGGAGATGACTGTACGTGGAGAGGCTGACAGTAGGGACCCACCAGGGTCATTGCATTTCGCAAGCAGATGCCTCATTATTACAAGCCAAAGAAATACTTCCTCCTAATTGTTTGACAACTAGGTTCCACGCCATTGTCAATGTAGTCAATAAACGAGAAAATTACACAACAAGCGGATAACACTAGGGACCCAGCAGCTCGCCCAGTTGTTTTTCAGTTTCAGACACGGAGCTCAACTGCACGCCGTGCACGGGATGTGGCCCGTCTAGCCCACGCTTACACTTTTATTAAGCACATGACGAGCCCAGTTGATATATTTTTTCTTTTGGAAATTGGCTAGCCCAATTCTTTTTTTGGAGAATACCAAAACCGAGGCCTACTTGCTTTTCTCAGCCCTGCCGGGCTGCAAATCTTTTGAGACGAGGAGGGATGTAAGTAGTAAGAAATGGGCTTCCCCAGAAAACGGGCTATAAGTTGTAAGAAATGGGTTGTAAATTTTTAAACCAAAGCCAACCGGCAATTGCATTAAAATATCATTTTTTTCCAGGATTTCTCTACTCTCTACTCTTATAAAAACCAAAGCCAACTGGCAATTACATTAATATATCATCTTTTCTCCCACAAGATAAACTACTCATACAAATGCATCTTCATGTTCCGTGCAACGAACGGGCATCTTGCTAGTTAAGATTCTAAATTTCATTCATTTTTTTACAGAGAATTGTTTTTTGAATTTTATTTTGATATATTTTTTTGAAAACTATTTTTAATGTGACTCGAAATTTCGTGATTAAAAGAGTTCAGACCCCACCGAAATATGCAAAATTTCGTTGGATTTTTTAGCAGTGCCCAGAATATATGGTCTGTAATGCTAATAAAAAGAATATGGGCTTCAAATATCCTTAAGAATTAGCAATTGGGTTGTAAATTATTGAAAATAATGGCTAATGGGCTGTATGCTGTTTTCCACAGATTTGGAGGCTGACTTCTGGGCCTACTAGGTTGACGTTGACGCTGTCCTAATTTTGTTTGGACGCGTACGCAAGGCTTTGTCAACTTAGTCAACACACAACAGTGACTGTTGGATGTCCATCCAATAGCCGCCGTGCTTCTTCAATCTCTGATCTTCCTGCTCCAGCCGCCCAAACCAGCGCCGGCGGGACTGCCTGCTCCCTCCTCCCATGGCTGGCAGTGCTGCCGCCAGGCCATCCCTCTAACCACCCACACATCATGTTATTTTCCGGCGATGTCAGCCTCACCCCACAGCCGACCAGTAAACGCTCGTTCTCCCCTCAGCGTGGGCATCCGCTGCGGTGGCTTCGCCGGCTCCGGGTGGTTCTCTTCCTGGGCCTCGCCCTCGTCCACCGCGTTTGTGCTCTCGGCGCGGCGAGGTCAACATGGTCAACAAACAACAGCCATCGGAAGAGGCTGACACTAGGGGCCCACACAGGAAAATGCCTCCTTATTACGCGCAAAATAATGATTCCTCCACCTGATAGCTGGGACCCACCGGAAGGGTCTCTGTATTTCGCAAAAAAACGTTCCCCCCGCTGTCAGCTCGGACCCACCGGAAATGCCTCCTTATTATGCACAAAAAAATGAATACCCCCCTGCTAGCTGGGACTCACCTTTGTGGGAGGCTGACTTGTGGGCCTACTAAGTTTACGGGGACGGAGGGCTTTGTCAACTTAGTCAATATGAATGACTCTAGCTCCAGTGATCGTATGATGTCCATCCAACGGTCGTAGTGCTTCTTCAACCTCTGGTCTTCGTGCTCCACCCGCCCAAAGCAGCGCCGGTCGTGCCGCATGCTCCTGCCTCCCGTGGTCGACTGTGATGCCGCAGAGGCCTCACCGCCCCTACTACTCCCACCGCTGGCCAGGCCATCCCTCTACTCACCCACACCCCCTGTTATTCTGCGGCAACAGCAGCCTCACCCTCGTACTCCTCTTCGCATGGGCATCCACTGCAGCGTCTTCCCCGGCTCCGTGTCGTCCCCTTCCTAGGCCTCACCATCGTCCACCGCCGTGGTGCTCTCGGCGCGGCGTGGTCAATGTGGTCAACGACCGACTTCCATCGGAAGAGTACTGTGCGTGGAGAGGCCGACAGCTGGGTCCACAGTGGCCGCAAGGAAGTGCCTCCTTATTACGCGCAAAATAATTATTCCTCCACCTGACAGCAGGGACCCACCGGATGGGCCACCAGTATTTCACGAAAAAACGTTTCCCCCCTGACTGCTGGGACCCACCAGCTACATCTTCGCACGCAAGGAAGTGCGTCCGGACAAAAAAAAACAAAACGGTTCGCCCCCCTGACTGCTGGGACCCACCAGCTACATCTTCACACGCAACGAAGAGCCTGACAGTCGGGACCCACCTGGTCGAAGCGTACATAGCGTTGTCATTCTGGTCGCGAACGTGTACGTACATATATACTGGTGGATGTAGAGGCGCATACGTTGAGGGAGTCCTGGATAAGGGGGTATCCGGACAGCCGGACTATATGCATCGTCCGGACTATTGAAGCGTGAAGATACAAGACTTAAGACTTCGGCCCGTGTCCGGAAGGGACTCTCCTTGGCGTGGAAGGCAAGCTTGGCGATCCGGATATTGTGTTTCCTTCCTTGTAACTGACTCCATGTAAACCCTAGCCCTCTCCGGTGTCTATATAAACCGGAGAGGATGGTCCTTAGAAGGCCGATCACAATTACAATCATACCGTCATAGGCTAGCTCTTAGGGCTTAGCCTCTACGATCTCGTGGTAGATCTGCTCTTGTACTACCCATATCTTCAATATTAATCAAGCAGGAAGTAGGGTTTGACCTCCATCGAGAGGGCCCAAACCTGGGTAAACATTTGTGTCCCTTGCTTCCTGTTACCATCAGCCTGGACGCACAGATCGGGACCCCCTACCCGAGATCCACCGGTTTTGACACCGACATTGGTGCTTTCGTTGAGAGTTCGTCTGTGTCGTCGCTGCGGGGCTCTATGCCTCCTTCAATCATCGTCAATGACATGGTCTAGGGTGAGACTTTCCTCCCTGGACATATTTTTGTGCTCGGTGGCATCGCACTGCGGGCCAATTCACTTGGCCATCTGGAGCAGATCGACAGCTACACCCCTGGCCACCAAATCAGGTTCGGAAACCTGAACTACACGGCTGACCTTCATGGATACTTGATCTTTGACGGATTTGGGCCTGCGCCAGGAGCACCAGACAGTCACGACGGGCATGGCTTTGACCTGCTGTCAGACAACACTCGGGATATTACCCTGACGGTAGCCCCGGACTCAAATCCGGAGCAGGCTGCATCGCCTAAAGGTGGAGGGCTAGACTCTGTCCCGCAGGCTGCACACTCATCGGCGGTGGAGCCAAACACGGGACTCACCTCTGGGGCGGCCTGTGACTTTGGACCCCCGGATTTGTATCCGGTTGTTGGTTCCAGTCCTCTCACTCTCGAGCCAACCGAGCTAGGTTGGGCTCCGATAATGGAGTTCACTGCTGCGGACATCTTCCAGCATTCGCCCTTTGGCGATACGCTGAACTCATTAAAGTCTCTCTCTTTGTAAGGAGGCTTTGGGCCGAACTATGTCCGGCTTGAGTGGGAAGTAGGCGACGAAGGAATTCGTTGCCCACCCACCACCCACTTCATCGCCACGGTCGATGATTTAACCACGTGCTAGACTATGACTTCGAAGACATCGACGGTATGGATGACGATGCAGGAGAATTACAGGAGCCACCACTCACAGTGTGGTGGACGGCCACCTCCTCATACAATATATACATGGTGTACACTCCGAAGGAAACCACTAGCGACGAGGCGACGGAGGATAACCCTTCAGGAGGAAAAGCAAAGCACGGGCGTCTTCGGCGCCGCTCCAAGCCCCGCCACATCAACACCGGCCCCGGAGATGAAAACAATCCGGAGGATGCCGACGAGGAATACAACCCTGATCAGACTACCTTCAAGCAGGCCGGTCCGGTCACGATGGGATACTTGGAGAGGGACAACTATACACCCCCCTCCGACGACGAGGTAAGCCTCGGCAATGATGAATTCGGCGTGCCTGAAGATCCAGTGGAACAAGTTCGCTTCAAGCGACGGCTCATGGCCACGGCAAGGAGCCTGCAAAGGAAGCAAGAATAGCTTAAAGCTGACCAAGACCTGCTAGTGGATAGGTGGACCAAGTTACTGACCACCGAAAAGTACAGACTCGACAACCCCAACAAAGGGCATACATGGCACAACTGGCTACCTCAGTAGGAGAACCCCAGACACACACCCCGATGTCCATGCATCATTACGGTACAAGACAGTAAGAAGGATACACGAAGAGGCATTCTCCAGCCTCGGCAAAATGGTCATAAACGTCAAGTCAAGGACGTTGGTGCCAATTCCAGCAACTCCCGGTCCGGTCAACGGACAAAGAGCAGCTCAAGCCTATTTGGCCCGAGTCACACACTCGATCAACCATGTGAAATTCATGGTACTCCTAGAAGGACGGCAAAGCATACCAATAGAGAATGCCGAATCCTGAAAATAAAACGACCGGTCGTGTGTCGGAAACAATGAGGGAGGCGTCTGGTCAAGAGACCCCCCAGAACATAAAAGTACGACCGATCTGCCCTGATCACACCAACCACAGCAATTCAATTGCAGTACCCCTACACCTAAGTAGTCCAGGGGCTCCATAACATATAAAGCCTCCACGGGTATGAAGCCACAAATAACATCTTCTAAAAGATGCCAGGTGCAAAGGCCAAGTTTTATTGGCCCACCACTCTAATAGTTGTCTTCGGATCACCAAAAATTGTTGCGCCAAAGAGTAACTCTTTGGCACCTTCCCCTCATGCGGTAATTTACCGTATGTTAACGGGATGAACCACGTTGACTAGATTCCACGTGATAAACCATTAGGCCGACACCGTGTGATATAATCACACTTATAGGTCAGGCCAAACCCCGCCCTTAGAGCGGAAATCATACAGCAACCGGAACAGCGAGTCGTGCATGCCTATCAAAATTTTGATACGACAGTCAACTATCCGGACACCCACTGAGGAGTCCGTGCTACTTCACGGTATAACGGTTGGGTCCACCGGGGTCCGATCAGGAACCCTTGGACCAACCACAAGAGAATGCTCAACTGCCTCCAAGCATTTGCCTTTACATACTAACATTGACACAGAACAGGATTGGCGGCGTGGAATCAGCCCGGACACACAATGGAAGGAACATGCAGGTAGAAGGCAGTCCGGATTCATCCTTGACCGACTCACAACCCCCTCCAGTCCGGCCATCACAGGTTCCACCAAAAAACACCTCTTTTCATACATCGTACTCATATGCATAGACATATCATCCTACTACAATGCGTAGACTTAAATAACAGTTATCGGTCATCGTTTATCACCGACGCCTCTTGGCCAAAAATGGCAGCCACGCTTCATGTTACACCCGGTTATGCCAGGGGCTTCACAGTACGGCAATAAAGTCCGACCACCTTTTCGGTCGCTTGGCACCCCGAACTTATAGCACTATATGCATCAGCTCCGAATCATGTCTTGGGTCATTGGTTGGGTTTGCCCGGCTCCCATGTTTTGGTACCTTACGTTCCGTTCTATCGGGTAAGGTAGCACTGGGAGAACTACTGCGATTGTGTCCTGGTTCAGCCGGACGAGCACCTCAGTAGAGAAAGCCGAAAACCGACTGTCATGATGCAGCGAGAGCTGGTCAGCTATTCGAGAGGTTCTAAAATCCTTAAAGATTTATTCCGCACAACGCCATTATAAATGCAGAGTGCGATGGATCGGTCTTCTGATCAGGCGCCAATAGAACCCCTAGTTCGGCCTTCCGAACACTAGGGGTTGCGCCGACCATACTCGAATTCCTATGGCTAAGTGAGAGTAATAAAGCCTTATAGTCCGATTGCCTGGTTCGTGGTGAGAAACACCTCCTTAAATGTACCCAACTATGGGATAAAGAGCATTCAGATATACCCTGAACACCCCCGTATTCTTTTTTTACGTGGGGGCAGAAGCCGACGACTGGCCAACTCTCAGGATTTACATACAATAAACAGTCCCGCAGGAAGAACATATGTTCAAGCAAAACAGGCAATACACTACAAGAAATATGTCAACTAGTGACCTTCTGTCAGTGACCTTGGAAGAATTGTTCATAGATCTATGACCATCTGACCCAATTGGTCAAAAGCTGTTTGGGGGGCTCCAAACCCTAAACCATTGCGACCATTTTGGTCAGAAAGGTCATAATGTCCTTACACGAAATGGTCATAAAGCAAACAGTGCTGGTCCGCTGCCTTATTTCTAGTTGTTAACGACCAATATAGATGGTCATAGCCTTGTAGATTGTGGTGGGTTGTGATGACTAGACGCCATCTCATCAGTTTTGCCTATGTGTCATGTCCATGTGCCCTAGGTTGTGAAGCAACCTATATTTATGTTATTCCAAAAATTCCCAAAAAATTCTCATAAATTGTTTGGATCATATCTTCATCAAATATGTAAAAAACCTTCCTTTCCTAGTTCAAAAATAACTCAACAATATTCATTTTCCTATTTTGTTCAGAGCAGCACTTTGTGAAGGAAGTACCATTTTGGCATGTCTAAATTGTATCCATTTTCTACAGTGCTTTCCTCTACCCAAATAACCATCTTCCACCAAATGCCAGCTCAATCCATTCATTATTTTGAGCCCAGCTTCAACATTCGTATTTATGTCTAGTGTGGTACTTTGCAAAGCAAGTACCACCTAGGCTCCTCCTTTTGAGCTGAAAATTTGTGAAGACGGTCTTCTTAGTAACTCATCATCCTCAGCCAAAACTCACGCCCATTATCCATGTGCATTTCCTGTACCGCTAATCAAACACTTGGCTGCTTATTCATGTTTGAGCATCGATCGATCTCCTCATGAGAATCTTATGTTGTGATTTTCTTCCTAGCACCTACCTAGGGAGTGACCAACCCACTAGACATGCCTAGGCCGCCCAGAACACATGGCAACGCCACGGTCACGCGATGACCACGCGGCGGGCATGCGAGTTTACGCGCTCTAGAGTTGGGGCCCTCGCCCACCGTCCAAACCTCGACGTATCGCCACCAAACCATGTATTTATGATTAAATAGGTACTTATGTAAGTAGAAATGATTTTTGGAAAAAATAAATGGCAAACTATGAGGCAGCTGCAGTTCAAATTTGACCCGCTTCCTATTGAATCGGCAGGAATTTGTCTTTTTCACCATAGGTGGATCAAAACTTTTGACACCCAACCATTTTGTCAATTGTGCATTAAATATGGCCTAGTATTTGATAAAATTGGTTTGGTAAAATTTTGCAACAAATATATGGTAGGTCCTTCACAAAAAAAACTCATTTCAGGCACTCGAAAAATGGAAAATGAATTTTCCGTGAAAAGAAAATGAAAACTCCCTTAGGCAACATTGTTTGGAATTCCAAGATGCCCCCTTGTGCATGATATGAGATTGTTTGAACAAACTATGCCATGAACGTGGCCATAAGATTGATCATTTGGCTTGAAAACCATGAATCTTCATGCATGATAGCTCATTTCTGAGAACACATTTTTAAAATAATTACTGTATTACAAGTTTATTATTTTTTCTGGAAACTTGGTCACATATAATGACACAATGCGAAGGTTTTCCATTTTTTTGATTTTTTTGAATTTTTTATGCCTGTTTCAAAATGCGGTCAAAACGGCGGGCTTGACCGTTCCTAGCTAGTGGTTGAATCTTGGAATTTTTTTTGGTGTTTCTCTGATTAAATAGATACTTATGTACCTAGAAATGATTTTTGGAAAAAATAAAAAGCAAACTATGAGGCAGTTGCAGTTCAAATTTGACCCGCTTCCAACTGAATCGGTGGGAATTTGTCTTTTTCACAAGAGGTGGATCAAAAATTTTGACACCCAACCATTTTGTCAATTGTGCATTAAATATGGCCTAGTATTTTATAAAATTGATTAGGTCCAATTTTGCAACAAATATATGGTAGGTCCTGCACAAAAAAAACTCATTTCAGGCACTCGGAAAATGGAAAATGAATTTTCCGTGAAAAGAAAATGAAAACTCCCTTAGGCAACATTGTTTGGAATTCCAATACGCCCCCTTGTGCATGATATGAGATCGTTTGAACAAACTATGCCATGAACGTGGCCATAAGATTGATCATTTGGCTTGAAAGCCATGAATCTTCACGCATGATAGTTCATTTCTGAGAACACTTTTTTAAAATAATTACCGTATTACAAGTTTATTATTTTTCCTGGAAACTTGGTCACATATAATGACACAATGCGAAGGTTTTCCAATTTTTTGATTTTTTTGAAATTTTTATGCGTGTTTCAAAATGCGGTCAAAACGGCGGGCTTGACCGTTCCTAGCTAGTGGTTGAATCTTGGAATTTTTTTGGTGTTTCTCTGATTAAATAGATACTTATGTACCTAGAAATGATTTTTGGAAAAAATAAAAAGCAAACTATGAGGCAGTTGCAGTTCAAATTTGACCCGCTTCCAGCTGAATCGGTGGGAATTTGTCTTTTTCACGAGAGGTGGATCAAAACTTTTGACACCCAACCATTTTGTCAATTGTGCATTAAATATGGCCTAGTATTTTATAAAATTGATTAGGTCCAATTTTGCAACAAATATATGGTAGGTCCTTCACAAAAAAAACTCATTTCCGGCACTCGGAAAATGGAAAATGAATTTTCCGTGAAACGAAAATGAAAACTCCCTTAGGCAACATTGTTTGGAATTCCAATATGCCCCCTTGTGCACGATATGAGATCGTTTGAAAAAACTATGCCATGAACGTGGCCATAAGATTGATCATTTGGCTAGAAAGCCATGAATCTTCACGCATGATAGCTCACTTCTGAGAACACTTTTTTAAAATAATTACCGTATTACAAGTTTATTATTTTTCTTGGAAACTTGGTCACATATAATGACACAATGCGAAGGTTTTCCAATTTTTTGATTTTTTTGAATTTTTTATGCGTGTTTCAAAATGCGGTCAAAACGGCGGGCTTGACCGTTCCTAGCTAGTGGTTGAATCTTGGAATTTCTTTGGTGTTTCTCTGATTAAATAGATACTTATGTACCTAGAAATGATTTTTGGAAAAAATAAAAAGCAAACTATAAGGCATCTACAGTTCAAATTTGACCCGCTTCCAGCTGAATCGGCGGGAATTTGTCTTTTTCACCAGAGGTGGATTAAAACTTTTGACACCCAACCATTTTGTCAATTGTGCATTAAATATGTCCTAGTATTTTATAAGATTGATTAGGTCCAAGTTTGCAACAAATATATGGTAGATCCTTCACAAAAAAAACTCATTTTGGGCACTCGAAAAATGGAAAATTGATTACGACCATTTTAGATGGTCATAACATCATCAAAGCCTACACTTCATTCTGATTGGTCAATGGGCATGTCACGCGGATCAAGCATTAGAGACCGTCGGATCCTGCCAGATCCAACGGCCCACATCCCTCACCATTTCCCCACCCACACCCACCCGAAAGCAGCTCCACTCACCTACACCACATGTCATTGAGGACACTGACATGTGGGCCTAATTCCTCGCGGGCCCACCTGTCATTGGCAAAATGCCACCACTCACCCACTCCTCCCCCCTCGCGGGCACACCACTCCTCCCCCCTCTCCTCCTCTCCCCCGCACACCACTCCTCTCCCCGCAGCCCAAACCCTAACCCCTCTCCCCTTTCCCTCCATTGGACCGCCGCCTCCACC
>NC_041385.1:10909351-10934600 GCF_002162155.2 Triticum dicoccoides
CTCCTCCCTCGCCTCCGGCTAGAATCGTCGCTCCTAATCCAGATCCCTCCCCTCGCCGCCACCCATTCCTTCCTCCCCACCTCAGATCCTCGCCGCCGCCACCCACCTCTCCCCTCCACACCTCAGATCCCTCCCCTCGCCGCCACCCACCCCTTCACTGGCCGTCGTGGACATGGTCGCCACCACCGACCGCGAGCGCGTTTGAGTCCCATCCATGTCTGCGCCGGCTCCGTCTCTGTCTCCTTTCGTGGGAGGTGACCCACACCCGGCCTCGCGGCGGGGGAGGGGCTGTGGGGCCTCGCGCTCCGCCCAGATCCGGTGCTCGTGTGCTCCAGCGGCCACGCACGACCGTCTCCCATGGATAGGGTTTGGTCCACCGCGTCGTCGGCGTGTCTCCGGCGACTAAGGTTGGTCCCCTCTCTTCCTCACCTCGTCTCCTCTCACTACTAGATCCATCCAGCACGTCATCGTCGCTCGTGCTCCGGCCCACCATGGCATGGACGGGAAGGCTGCCCCGACGCCGACGCCATGGAGAACCCCGACGGTCAGCCCCCTCTCCTCTCCTCTCCTTTTAGATTTCTTCTTCCATTGCATTCCCTTCCATCCTCTTCCCTGACGTGATGCGGTTTTCGTCCATGAGCAGCAGCATCAGGGGCGGTGAGGGCCAGCAGCAGAAGCATCCATCTCTGGCGCCACCAGGGGCAGGTAAAATTCTGGTTGATCTGCATATATGGTCGCTGTTGACTCTGCTTGTCTCTATCTGAAATTAGTGGTAGCCATAGTGCGTATGCTGAGTGATTGCCAACGCTTTATTGGCTGGTTGGATGTAAGAACTAAACGCGTTGCTTTTGCAAACTGATTATCTATCTAGAAAATGTTGCAGTTGTGGTACTACATGATCTTACTAATGTTGTCTTTTTTACTCTTGTAAACCGAGCCCTTGCGTTGCGTCTGCAAGAAGTAGTGCTACTGCTTGTTCATAATGGCTGATTGCTTGCTGAATCTTGTTTTGCAAACTGAGAAGATTTAGAATGATGCATTTCCACTGCTAGTGATTTCTTCAGTCCGACCTGATTAGTAAGTGCTTGTACTAATCTCTACCATGTGTTTGTAACAATGCAAGTTTGGCTTCTAGATGAGATCTGGCTTTCAGATTCTTCTAAAACTGAATGCATCTATGTTTGGCCATTTGTACTGCATCTTTCTGAACCGAACACTGCCATGTTTGGCAAACTGATGATACGTGTATCTTTGTTGAACTCTGGTTATCTGCAAGTAGTAGTGCTCTTCCTGGATTGGAGTGGAAATTGCTGCATGGTGCTGCAACTTGCGCAAACTGATGATATGGGATTAAGAATAATGATGCATTTCTGTTGTTAGTGATTTCTTCTGTGAAACTTCATATATGTATTTACATTCATTGAAAGCATATAATCAATATCTGGTCTGATGGTTTATGTACTATTATCTCAAATAAAGAAGCATATAACAGCAGTAGTAGCACAAATTTAACTGAATTCAATTAAAATTTCCATGATGTGATTCAATTAAAATTCAACCATGTTACGATCTTTCAGCATGCATGATGTGCTTAAATGGTTTCTATATACTGTCATGGTATGATCATTTGACCACCCGGTCATCTCCAATTTGCTTCAATTAAACTGTTGGGTGCTTCTGCAGACGACCCCTTGCATCTCCAATTTGCTCTGACCCTGAATTGCCTTGTTAAGTATTTTCCTTGCCTGCTAATCTTGCCCTTCCAGATTAGATCATGCTTGGCTACTTGACAAGGTATTCTGGTCTGTAGATGAATCTTATTCCTGTTGAGAATCGTTTGGATGCATCTTATTCTGGTCTGTTTTGTTGTTATTGACCTGCTGCTGTTGTCAATCTACTGTTGTCATTAACCTGTTGTTGCTATTGTTGCACGAGAAGAAGGAGCACACCCAGGAGAAGAAGGAGCAAGCCCAGGAGAAAAACAACGAGCAGGAGAAGAAGGCCCTGGATTGCTATTGCTGGAGTGTTTATGGAAACATGATCTTCTCCCATGTATAGTGCAGTCACATTTCATGTCACAGAGAAGGAGATGATGGACATGCTGATCGATATGCTGTAAGTTGCCGCAAAGTCCCTCTTTTTCTTCCATTTGCATGAATGATGCTATATCGATCTGTTCGTTCGCATATTTGGCCAGCTCCAGACTAGTTAGTGCTCCTCTTTTGGTTTCCTTAGTTGCTTTATGCATAAGAATAAGCTGATAAGAATAGAACATTGATACTTTGCATGCTATTAGCTGAATGGATGGCTGTGGTAGTAGAATGGTATTATTGTTTAGGTGCAATTTGGTGTAGTGAAGTTTTTTGCACGACTCGCACTTGTCAAAAGCATGATTGTATTGTGAGCCATCAATTTCTTGGAGTCTTCTTAGAGCTTGCTGGCATTAGGATCGACCCCTAGCTCCTTGTGTATTTGTTTATTATTTTGTTCAATATTCTTTTCCTAGCTGTTGCATGTTTGAGGATATTGCTTTCATTCTGAATTCACAGCCATGATAATGATCGTTTCCTGTCTTTTACAGGAGCTCCAGGCTCAAGAAGTTGGAAAAAGGGAATGCTTCATCTTTGTAGCTAATTATATGTTCCTGGATGATGTGAATGGCTGTTATAGTATTTCATAGCAGCACTTTTGTTGTTGTTCTAAATTCCTGGATGATGTGAACTATGGCATGATTGTAATATATATAATATACTCACTGTGGTCGCCATTTATGAAAATTTGTGTGATTGGGGCTCTCTGGACCAAAATACTGGTTACCTTATTGTTGATACTTTATTGTTGATATGTCGGAAATGAAACATATACTATTTGGGCCCTAAAAAGGCCACAAATCAAACAATTCAGGAAAAATGAACAAAATTACTAAAAGAATCAATTGTGAAAAGGCGATGGCCAAGTAAATAAAAAGGCTTAGGCCCAAAAACGAAATAGATCACAAAAAGGCCATGATCCATGAAATAAAAAGTCCATATTGTTGGGCCAGGCCCATGTAGCTAGAGAAAATTAATAGAGAAAATATACAGTAAAAAGGCCGAATTGTTGGGCTAGGCCCATGTAGAAAACCGAATTGGACCGAGCTGAATCTTGTGCCACATCAGCTTGCCACGCTGGATGCCTACATGGCCTGGGGAGGTTGCTAGTGACCAAAATGCCACAGTGGACATATTTTGGTCATAAACGTCTACGACCATTCCAGAAGAAAGGTCGCTATAGTCAGTTAACGATGGCCAGCTTTTGACCTTGTGTTTTTGGTCACAAAAAGGTCACAAATTGAAAACAGTGACCATTTAGTGACCTATAGTGGTGGTCACAAGTTGACATATTTCTTGTAGTGATATACGATAAAAATGCCATCATCCCATATTACAAAAAGCCGCATTAATGCCCTCAGGGAAATATAATGTCTTTGGCACACTTATCCGCCGCAAGGCGGGCCCTTTTCAGTACACCTTCATAGTACATCTCGGGCTTGCGGTGCTCCTTACCCTCCGGCGGCCCCTCAGTCATCAGCTTCTCCGTGTCAAGCTTCCCCCAATGCACTTTTGCATGGGCAAACACCACGCGCGTGCCTTCTATATAGACTGATCACTTGACAGCATCAAGCCGAGGACAGGCGCCCACAATCCGCTTCACAAGTCCAAAGTAACTGCTTGGAATTGGCTCCGCAGGCCACAGCCGGACAACCAAGTCCTTCATGGCTAGTTCGGCCGCCTGGTGCAGCTCGACCAGCTGTTTCAACTGATCAATAAAAGACACCGGATAGTTCGGAGCCAAATACTGCGACCAGAAATCCCTCTCCGCAGACTTCTTCTCCTCGGTCCGGTAAAATTGGGTGGCATCTGATATGCTGCGAGGCAGATCCGCAAACGCCCCTGTAAAAACAAGAATCCAGCTTATCGCTTAGAGTTCTCCCCACTATCATGTAAAAATGGCCATGAATTCAACATGCCTTACCAACCGCAACTTTCCGAGCCTCTTGAATGTCCCGTACAGCACCTCGGGCTTCTTCCCGAGCATCTTCCGTGGCTTGCAGAGCTTGGGCGAGTTCGGATTCTTTCCCTATTAGACTCTGCTCCAAGCCCCCGCTTTTCTTCACAGCCTCCTGGAGCTCCCGCTCGACTGTGATAACCCTGGCCTCGTGTTTTTCATGAAGCACCTGCTCGGCGGCCGCCTTCTCTTTGGCATTAGCCACATCCTTCTTTAGTGCCTCGTATTCGGCAATCGCTCCTAGAGCATAATACAAATATTTTTCACTAGGCACACTTACTCATTCGTGCCAACTTCAAGACAATGTTTTCAACATACCTTGCTTGTCTTCCAATTGCTTCTTCACACGGCCAAGTTCCTCTTCGGCCCATGCAAGGCTCTGCTTTAGTTCGGACACTTACGCATTGCGAGCAGTCGTCCTCTCCGCCGATGCCTGTTTTCACATAAAGGGGTATACGTCATTCACATAGGCTCCTGCGAAAGCAGAGGACTTGATCCCCTGCCCGGCTCCCTCTCCTACGCTGGACAGTGTATCAGGGGCTACTACTCATATTATGACGATTCCTCAAAGGTTTCTTAGGAAACATACCTCAAAAGCCTTTATAAGGCCAAGGCAGGACTCGTTCAGCCCGCTCTCGACGGATTGAATCTTTTCAACCACCGCACCCATTAGGGTCCGATGTTCATCAATGATAGACGCATTCTTTAACACTGTCGATAGACCGCCTGGCAACTCTGCCTGGATAGAGGTTGTCGGCGGAGTAGGCAAGCCTCCCGCCGTCAAAGGTGGCTGCTCGCCCAATCCGTGAGCCTTAGAGGTATCGTGGACATTGTCTGGCTGTGGGCCGAACCCAAGATCGCCCCCGCTGTCGGCACACTCAGGGGCCATCGCTCCCGTGTGTCCGGCTCCAGGGATATGCCCCCCCAGGGCCGGGTCCGGTTGAGACGACACCTCAGTGTCGCGCCTGGACTTTGGGGAAGGGGCCTCCAGAGGCGTCTCGCTTGCCAAGGCGTCTGAGCTCAGCGAATCCTCCGATGAGGACTGTTCGGCGCGAGACCTTGCCGGACTGTGCAAAATATGGCAACAGTTAAAACTACTATACCCAAAAACGATCCCGGGCGCATATGTGTGTTCAGGTTTCGTATACTTACGACTTCTCCAGGGGCTGAGCCCTGGGATCCCACTCCGGGCTGCTATCGGCGGCCGTGGTGGATGCCTCTGGGAGGGAACCTTTTCCCCTCTTGGGCTATCGGGCCTCCAGGGATGTGGAGACCGTCCTTTTCTTCCCCCCACCAGAGTGAGGCTCGTCTTCCTCTGCTTCCTCCTCTTCGTCTTCAGAAGAAGCATCACCGCTGGAGTCTCCGGATTTGGCGTCCGAAGCCTCATGACGACGGAGGCCACTCCGGGTCTTTTTGAGATTCTTGGAGGCCTCTTTCTTTGGTGCCTTGTAAGGCGCGGGGACCAGCATCTTCGTGAGAAGAGGTCCGGCCGGTTCCTCCGGCAGCGGGGCCAGACAATGTATCTGCCCAACCTTCTTTATCCATCCCTGGGGTCATGATAAAATGCGATGAAGATGCCGCCCTCAGGACATGCCAATTGAAGCATGGATGGACGGAGTGCAGTTATGACTTACCGGGCTTGCAGGATGGGATGATTGGTACCCATGATCCTCGGCGGAGTCCGGCCATGATTTGCCGGACTTGAAGAGCACCTTCCAGATGTCCTCGTGGGAGGAATTATAGATCTCCAGGAGGGTTTGGTGCTCGGTTGGGTCGTACTCCCACAAATGGCAGGCTCTGCGCTGGCAAGGGAAACCAGGCGAACTAATATCACCTGGACTACATCGATGAGCTTGACGTCCCTGTCGACCTTGCTTTGAACGCGCGTCTGGAGCAGTGACAGCTCATCAAACGAGGACCAGTTCGGGCCCTTCTTGGGCCAGGAAGTGAGCGCAGTGGGGCTCCGAATCTGAATTCTGGAGCTGCCGCCCACTTTTTCCGCGTGGTTCGGTGATATAGAACCACTGCTGCTGCCACTCCTTGACGGAGTCGTTGAAGGCACCCTTCGGCCAAACGACTTTGGGCATCTTGCTCACCATGGTGCCACCGCACTCGGCGTGTTCGCCACTCACCACCTTGGGCATCACATTGAAAATCTTCAGCCACAGGCTGAAGTGAGGTGGGATCCGGAGAAAAGCCTCGCACACGACGATGAACGTCGAGATATTGAGGAAGGAGTTGGGGGAAAGATCATGAAAATCAATCCCGTAGTAATACATCACTCCACGAACAAATGGGTGAAGGGGAAACCGGAGCCCGCGGACAAAATGGGGAAGGAACACGACTCTCTCGAAAGGTTTTGGAGTGGGGACGACTTGTCCCGCCGGTGGGAGACGGTGGCCGATCTTCTGGGCCAGATACCCGGCTCCCCGGAGCTTCTTGATGTCCTTCTCCTGGATGGTCGAGGCCATCCATCTGCCTCCCGCTCCGGATCCGGACATCTTCAAAAAACCCCTCTTCGATGGAGAAGAGGAGTGCTTGGGCGTTAGGGCTCGAACAGAGGGGAATGAGCTAACGGAAGGGGAAGGCATGGGTAAAGAGAAAGAGACCTTACCTCTTTATAGGGGCGGTAAATGCTTTTTGCACCTCCCCACTTGCCTGGTGGAACCCGTCTGCCTCCCACTTGCCGTGATTAGCGGTGCGGTTGGATTACCCATACCCGTATTGATGAGGATCCCGTGATAAGGGGACACGATCTCTGCTTCGACAAAGACATAGCCCAGGAAACCGCCTCGCAATGTATGCTGAGGCTAGATGTGGGAAGATGGTTCGAATAATGATCCGACCGTAATGACATGTCCCGTTGTCTAAAAAAGTTGTCAGCATATTGCATTTGTGAAATATCATTCTCTCTACGACGGTATGTAAAGATCATTTTGTGGATCCGGACATGGTATAATTGTTCGACAATTATTTTGGAGTATTCGGAGAGGGAACCCGCCTTGCAATGCCGAAGACAAGACTGCGCGCCGGACTCATCGTCATCGAAGCCTGGTTCAGGGGCTACTGAGGGAGTCCTGGATAAGGGGGTATCCGGACAGCCGGACTGTATGCATCATTCGGACTATTGAAGCATGAAGATACAAGACTCAAGACTTCGGCCCGTGTCCGGATGGGACTCTCCTTGGCGTGGAAGGCAAGCTTGGTGATTCGGATATTGTGTTCCCTCCTTGTAACCGACTCCATGTAAACCCTAGCCCTGTCCGGTGTCTATATAAACTAGAGAGGATGGTCCTTAGAAGGCCGGTCACAATTACAATCATACCATCATAGGCTAGCTCTTAGGGTTTAGCCTCTACGATCTCGTGGTAGATCTACTCTTGTACTACCCATATCTTCAATATTAATCAAGCAGGAAGTAGAGTTTTACCTCCATCGAGAGGGCCCGAACCTGGGTAAACATCTGTGTCCCTTGCTTCCTGTTACCATCAGCCTAGACGCACAGATCGGGACCCCCTACCCGAGATCCGCCAGTTTTGACACCGACACACGTGTCGTAGTAGAGGCGCGCACGTAGCATGTACACGTACGTACAACGGCCAGGGTGCAAGAAAGAAAATATGGCCACATATGTGTACATATGGGCGGGGTCTCGAACGCCTACTCGTGCATACGTACAGCGAGGGCTCGTGTACATGGCTGGGTCAGAACGGAGAAACATCGTCGTCGTCGTGTTCATGGGGAGGCAACGGAATGCGTCGTGTTCATGGGGAGGCAACGGAATGCGTCGTGTTCATCGGGAGGCAACGGAACGCATGGGAGCCAACCGGCTGGGTCGGAACGGAATGCATGGTCGTGTTCATCGGGAGGGCTTGGACGGAACAGGCGATGGAAATGAGGCCTGGCGTACCGCACAACGGAGGAAACGGACCTCCTATGTTCGGAACGGGGTCCTGTTGATCGGGAGGGGTGTGGCGTACCGCAAAACGGAGGAAACGGACCTCCTATGGTCGAAACGGGGGTCCTGTTGATTAGGAGGGATGTGGCATACCGCAAAGCGGACGAAACGGACCTCCTACGGTCGAAACGGGGGTCCTGATGATCGGGAGGGGTGTGGCGTACCGCAAAACGGACGAAACGGACTTGTGTTGGAGCGCTACGGTCGAAACGGGGGTCCTATTCATTGGGAGGGGTGTGGCGTACCGCAAAACGGGACTCCACGGGATATTGTTCATCTCCACCCTCGACCTCCTCCAGCCTCCACGGGCTACCGTCGACCTCCTCCAGCCTTCACGGGCTACCGTCGACCTCCTCCAGCCTCCACGGGCTCCTGTTCATCCAACCTCCACCGCGCGCTACTCCACCGGCTATTGTTCAACCACCCCTCCACCGCCTACTGTTCATCCTGCCCTCCACACCACGAGGTCCTGTTCAACCACCCCTCCACGGGCACCCCTCCACCGTCTACTGTTCATCCAGCCCTCCACACCACGGGGTCTTGTTCATCTAGAGGCAACGCCACCGCTCACTAATCATCCAACCCCCCCCCCATCGCAACACTCACTGTTCATCCAATCGATCGGCTTCAGTTAGCAGCATTAGCGAAGGAATCGCTCGATTGGGTTCAGTTAACAGCCATCAATCGATCGCTCGGGTTCAGTAACGTGTAGCCTGCAGTGCAATCACTCGGGTTCAGTTAGAGCCCAACGCCTCGCTCGGGTTCAGTTGGAGCCAACGCCTCGCATACACGCGCGTACCTGTACGAGAGAAACGCGCATCGCTCGGCCCCCGACCTCCCACCGTAACTGGCAACTCCCCAAAATTTTCCTCCCCCTCGCTTCTACCACGGTTTTTTCCGTCATGGACGGGCCAAAGAATGTCATGCAGCTGCGTCTTCGGCCAGCCCAGGACGAAAAGCCCATTTTCTGCCATGATTTTTTGTCATAGAAGTAGGAGCCCACCACATCTATGATAATACCGGGTTTTGTCACAACTATCGTCATAGAAGTGTCATATGTATGACCGAATTTTTTTCGTTCGACCCAAAATGTCACGGATGTGTCTTTTTTTGTAGTGGTTGTCCACGTACCCTCGTAGAACGAAAGCGGAAGGGTTAGAACAACAGGGTTGATATAGTCGTACGTCTTCACGGCCCGACCGATGAAGCACCGAAACTACGGAACCTCCGAGTTCTAGCACACGTTCAGCTCGATGACGTCCCTCGAACTCTGATCCAGCCGAGTGTCAAGGGAGAGTTCCGTCAGCACGACAGCGTGGTGACGATCTTGATGTTCTACCGTCGCAGGGCTTCGCCTTAGCACCACTACAATATTATCGAGGAGGACTATGGTGGAGGGGGGCACCGCACATGGCTAAGAGATCAAGAGATCAATTGTTGTTCCTAGAGGTGCCCCCTGCCCCCGTATATAAAGGAGCAAGGGGGAGGGGGCGGTCGGCCTAGGAGGAGGCGCGCCATGGGGAGTCCTACTCCCACCGGGAGTAGGACTCCCTCCTTCCTTGTTGGACTAGGAGAAGGGGGGAAGGAAAGGGAGAGGAGGAGAAGGAAAGAGGGGGGCCGACCCCCTTGCCCTAAACCGATTTGGTTTGGGCCTTGGGGGGGGACGCCCCACACTCCCCTTGCTTCCCTCTATTTCCACTAAGGCCCATGTAGGCCCATTAAGCCCCCGGGGGGTTCTGGTAACCTCTCGGTACTTCGGTAAAATCCCGATTTCACCCGGAACACTTCCGATATCCAAATATAGGCTTCCAATATATCAATCTTCATGTCTCGACCATTTCGAGACTCCTCGTCATGTCTGTAATCACATTCGGGACTCCGAACAACCTTCAGTACATCAAAACTCATAAACTCATAATATAACTATCATCGGAACCTTAAGCGTGCGAACCCTACGGGTTCGAGAACTATGTAGACATGACCGAGACTCGTTTCCGGTCAATAACCAATAGCGGAGCCTGGATGCTCATATTGGCTCCTACATATTCTACAAAGATCTTTATCGGTCAAACCGCATAACAACATACGTTGTTCCCTTTGTCATCGGTATGTTACTTGCCCGAGATTCGATCGTCGGTATCCCAATACCTAGTTCAATCTCGTTACCGGCAAGTCTCTTTACTCGTTACGTAATGCATCATTCCATAACTAACTCATTAGCTACATTGCTTGCAAGGCTTATAGTGATGTGCATTACCGAGAGGTCCCGGTCTTGTCGGGGTAAGCTTCATCTCTTGTTTGCGTCCAGATTTTTGAGCTAGTCTTGTTTCTTTTTGCTCATTCTGTCTTCTTCTTTAGGTTGCCAATCGCGCTGGCGAAGGCGGTGGCGGAAGCCGCGGCCGCCGAAGGGACGTCCAGTAGTAGCCGGTTCGACCTCGCCGACCAGGCTGAGGTGGAGGGACGGGCTGACTCAGACCTCGGCCTGGACCTGAACGACGCCGAAGCCTTGGCCTGGCGGGACAGGAACCGGGACGAGGCGGAGCTAGAGACGGTGTCGTTCCGTGCTTGGACCGATGTGGTGGCTGCATGGGCGCAAGCCGGCGCGGAGCCGGCCTAGCGCGAGATGCCGGAGGGCACGATGGTGGCAACGATGGTCTTTGAGCCGTTGTCGGTGAGGGAGCGCGGCCATGGAGGCCGGGCTGAGGTGGTGATCCTCGACCGGGATGTCGTGGAGGTGGGGGATGACACCCCACCGCGGGCCGACGTGGTCGAGCGAGTGGGGGCTGATGATGGTGGAGGCGGCGTCGTCTTGGCAGAGGCGCTGCGGGCGGCGGTGCCGGAGGCGCCGCCGGTTTCAGAGGAGGCACCGCGGGCGGCGGTGCCCGAGGCCACCCCGACAGCTAGGCCGGTGGTGGCGTAGCAGGGCGTCCTGGCGTCCGGACCGGAGGCGGCAACGCAGGGCGTCCCGGCGTCCGGGTCGTCATCGGCGCCGGGAGGGGCATCGGAGAAGGTGCTGGCCGCGTCGCGAGCGGCCAGCCGGGAGCACGCCTTGGTGCCCCGGCAGGAAGGGCGCCAAGCTGCCGCACCACAGCCAGTGCGGAGCGGGGGCACCCTTGTCTTCGGGCCTTAGACCCAGGAGGAGGCGGCGCTGGACGCCGTCAGTTGCCGCCTGCGATGCTGGACGGAACGGCTCGAGGCCTTCGCCCAGGCCGAGGTGGAGCGGACGCGCGACCTGGAGCGCGCCGTTCTGGTAAGCCTTCTTTTTCTTGCAATTTCTTCTTCGTGGGGGCGCGCCAGCGCACCCACTGGGTGTAGCCCCCGAGGTTCGGGCCAACTACGTAGTAGTTGGGTCGAATCTTTAGAGCGTTGGCCTTGTTCTGACTTCTGCTTTCTTCAGCATCTCGACGCCTTCTGGGTCGTCGTCTACAACCGTCTCCTGGGCAAGCACCGGGAGCTCATGGAGTAGTTCGCCGCCAAGGAGGAGGAGCTCCGCGTAGCCGTAGGTATTCTTGTGCTCTTTTCTAGTGGGGCACGCTAGCGCACCCACTCGGTGTAGCCCCCGAGATTCGGGCCAACTGTGTAATAGTTGGGCCAAATCTTAAGTCTTGCTTTTTTCTTCTGCTGAATCCTTCTTTTTCGTAATCGAGGTGCTGTCCTGGCGGACTCGTCTGCTCCGGGCCGGTCATCACTATGACCGGCTCGTTGCTGACACCGGCCGTCTTGGTGTCGAGGCGGCACAAGCGAGGGTGCAGGCGGCCGCGGCCCGGCGGTCTCTCGACGAGGCCAACCGGCTGCAAGAGCAGCTGGAGGGTCACAAGAGCCGCCTCGAGGTCGAGGTGGAGCTCCTTAAGGCGGAAGCCACCAAGGTGGCGGAGGCACAGCATGCCCTGGTGGAGGCGGACCAGCAGCGCAGCCAGCTGGCTGACGACAAGGGCCGGCTCCAGGCCGAGGTGGATTACCTGCGGGGGCAGGTCACCACGGCTGAGGGGGCCCGTCAAGACGAGGCCCGTTGCTGCGAGGCGGCCGAGAAGGCGGCCGACGACAAGGACGCCGAGCTGAAGGCGGCCCTTGCCAAGGCGGCCGATCTAGAGAAGGCACTCGCGGAGCGCGACGCGCCATCGAACGGGAGCGGCGTGGTACGTTGCTTGAGGTGCAGCACCTGGAAGAGTCCTTCTCCAGTAAGTGCTTTTTCTTGCATTTTGCCGGGTCGGGACCCGACATTTCTTCCTTGTTGTTGTTCTTCTAATTTGCTTCTTCCTTTGTGGCAGGGGCCTTCCCGGAGACGCAGCGGCTGGCGGAGGAAGCCGTCCGCTATCAACGCGACCCGACCGGCGTCGTTGGGTCCGGGATGGATCCGCGGGTGGCATGGACCTTCCCGGAGATCATCGCCACAGCTGAGGCCCGCCTGCGGGTCCTGGGAACGCAGATGGAGCGGCTGTCCCAGGCCGGCACCGTGATGACGGTGACCCTATGGCCAAACTCCGTTCAACTAAGCAGCTTCTCGCGCCTGGCGCGTTGGTTGGAGAAGGGGCCCGACCGGCTTGGCGAGTGGCGCGTCTCCACCGCTCGTGCCGGTGCTGAGATGGCGCTCCGGTTCATGATGTCTTGGCATCCAGACCTGCAGCTGGACGCGTTGATGGGCCAGCGGGCCGGTTCGGAGCAGCTCTTGCAGGAGCAAGCCGGTCGGATCGCCTCCCGGGCCAGCTACATCACCGAGTTCGCCTTCCACGACAAGTTCCATCTGGAGCGGACGAAAGATGGCAGGGCCGTGGACGGCGACGACTACGGCTTGCTCCTCCATGATCCGGAGGGGAGCTCGGAGGAGACGTGCGTCTACCATGACGCGGGTGCCGAGGGGGACACCGACGCCTCACTGGACCCGGAGGCCGCCAGGGGAGAGCCGTCGACGTCGCGACGCGACGCTGGAGATGCCTGATACATTTTATGTAAAATTTGTTAAGTAGCAGGTCCACCCACCCACTGGGGGTTTTAGGGTGTAATGAACTCGGGCCGTGGGCCTTTTCTTAAATATTTGTGTAAATGTCGTGAGTGCTTTTGCTTTTGCCTTCCGTTTTTTGGACCGATTTCATGCGCTTTCCCTTTCTCAAACCTACCCCCCTCCCGCGAGTCAGACGGCCGAGGCTCCGGTCCGTGACAAGGAGTTCGGTTCTTCGAGAGGAGCGCGCAAGACTTGGGTCTTTCGAAACATTGAGCGCGAGCGAAACACCCACTGGGCTGGCTGGCGGCAATCCGGCGAAGCCGGTTGGTGAGCAGCCGGTCATGCGGTTGTTTATTTGATGAGCGGCGGGCCGGGTTGGTCGACCCAGCAGCCTTTGACTTAGTGTATGAAGCGTAAAGGAGCTTTGGCCCGTTATGCTTGCCAGCCGCCAGCCAAAGCTGGATTTGTGGCTTTAGGGTGAAGTGGGGGACCGCGACATCCTAACTTTATCAAGAATCACCAAGTAAGGTGGCGGGGTGGCGACCGAGCCGGCCAGCCCCCGAGCCCCCGGATCGAGCGAGTCAGACCGGTGGCCGGGTTCAGTGGTATAGTGATGCAGGAAAATAGGGACATAATAAATTGGTCGACAAAAGGCAGCCCCCGAGTCTCGTTCGGGGACCCCATAGTTTCATGCATTTACAAAAGGCGACGATACATACACTCGTGCGGCTAACTGTAAAACGGGCGGAGGAGTTCCGCGTTCCACGGCCGGGTCATTTCTTCACCGGCGTTGTCCTTCTTGCGCTTCCTTGACTTGCATGCATCGATGAGGTAGTAGGCATTGCGGTCACGCAAGGCCCTGCTCACGATGAATGGGCCCTCCCAAGGAGGGGACAACTTGTGCTGGCCTGCCTGCTCTTGGACGAGTCGGAGGACGAGGTCTCCCTCGCGGAACGCGAGGGGCTTGATCTTCTTGTTGTGGTAGTGCCTCAGGCCTTAATGGTAGATGGCCGAACCACTGAGCGCCATGAGGCGTGCTTCTTCCAGCAGGTCGACGCCATCTTCGCGGGCTTCTCCGGCTTTGGCTTCATTGTACATCGCGATGCGTGGCGAGTCGAACTCAACGTCGGTCGGGATGATGGCTTCGGCTCCGTAGACGAGGAAGAACGGGGTGAACCCGGTCGACCAATTCGGCGTGGTGCGTAGACTCCAGAGAACGGCTGGCAACTCATCAAGCCAGCTGCCGGGTGAGCGGATGAGTGGCTCGATGAGTCGCGGCTTGACGCCGGATAGGATGAGTCTGTTGGCCCGCTCGACCCGCCTGTTGGACTGCGGATGTGCAACGGAGGCCAGGTCGAGGCGGATGCCGGAGACGGAGCAGTATTGCTCGAGCGCGCCCTTGGTGAAGTTGGTGCTGTTGTCGGTGATGATGCTGTTCGGCATACCGTAGCGCACCGCTATGTCCTTGATGAACCGGACGGCTGTTGGCCTGTCCAGTTTCTTGATCGGTCTTGCCTCGATCCACTTGGTGAATTTGTCCACTGCCATCAGCAAGTGCGTCATGCCGCCTCGAGCGGTTTTGAAGGGTCCTGATGTCTACAACACAACCTTCTTCTTGTAGACGTTGTTGGGCCTGCAAGTGCACATGTTTGTAGGACAGTAGCAATTTTCCCTCAAGTGGATAACCTAAGGTTTATCAATCCGTGGGAGGCGTAGGATGAAGATGGTCTCGCTCAAACAACCCTGCAACCAAATAACAAAGAGTCTCTTGTGTCCCCAACACACCCAATACAATGGTAAATTGTATAGGTGCACTAGTTCGGCGAAGAGATAGTGATACAAGTGCAATATGGATGGTAGATAAATATTTTTGTAATCTGAAATAATAAAAACAGCAAGGTAACTAATGATAAAAGTGAGCATAAATGGTATTGCAATGATAGGAAACAAGGCCTAGGGTTCATACTTTCACTAGTGGAAGTTCTCTCAACAATAATAACATAATTGGATCATATAACTATCCCTCAACATGCAACAAAGAGTCACTCCAAAGCCACTAATAGCGGAGAACAAACGAAGAGATTATGGTAGGGTACGAAACCACCTCAAAGTTATCCTTTTTGATCGATCTATTCAAGAGTTCGTAGTAAAATAACATAGAGCTATTCTTTCCACTCAATCCATCATAGAGTTCATACTAGAATAACACCTTAAGACACAAATCAACCAAAATCCTAATGTCACCTAGATACTCCATTGTCACCTCAAGTATCTGTGGGCATGATTATATGATATGCATCACACAATCTCAAATTCATCAAACCAACACAAAGTACTTCAAAGAGTGCCCCAAAGTTTCTACCAGAGAGTCAAGAAAACGTGTGCCAACCCCTATGCATATGTTCATGGGCAGAACCCGCAAGTTGGTCACCAAAACATACATCAAGTGGCACGTGATATCCCATTGTCACCACAGATAAACACGGCAAGACATACATCAAGTGTTCTCAAATCAGAGATAACTTCAGGAGGGAAACTCAATTCATCACAAGAGAGTAGAGGGGGAGAAACATAAAGTCAAATTTTACAGTACCTAAATCTTGTTCAAGTTGGTTAAACAGAAAGAGGGCTTCGAGACAAAGATCTAGGCGCTTGTTTCATCTAATTTGGATAAACGAGCGAAAAGTTATACTAGGTCGAACATCAGGGCAGAAATCACGATCGAAAATAATCGCAGAAAAAACCCTGGAAAATAAAACGAGACGAACAGGCCAACGAACGAATGTTCATTAACAGAACCTAAACGGTGAACAACGTTCGTTAAAACGAACGAACGGACGCTAAACAACTAAACCGAAAAAAAAACGAACCGATCATTTTTAAAAAATAGACTAGGGTTTTCTAAAAAAACGAACGGTCAACCAAAAAAAACGACGAACAGCGGTGGTGGAGGCGGCGGCTACCTCCAGCGGGGTCCGGCAGGGCGGGCGGCGTCGGCGAGGCTCCGGGTGGTGGCGCGGCTTGGCGGCGGGGGAGCAAGGGGCGACGGCAGCGCGGGCGGCGGTGAAGCTGCGGGGCGACGGCGGGATGCGGTGGCAGTGCGGGGTGGCTGGCGGAGAGGGGCGGCGGTGGTGGGGTATTTATAGGGGGTCGGGGGGGTGTCCGACTTGGGGAGGGGGCAACCTCGAGCGGCGGCGGCAGCGTCAGCCCGACTCCGGCGGGAGTCTGGCTCGGTCACGCCCAGCGAAGGCAGCGACGCAGGTGGGCCGGCTGGGCCTTCGGTCCAGTGCGATCCGCGGGATTTTTTTTTAAAATAATTCCACGGGAAAAAAATCCTAATAAAATATTTTAAAAAAAATCTAAAAATGCCAAAAACAATTTTCACCGTGTAAATAAATTTTTTAGAACAAAGTGAACATTTTTCTAGCCTAAAAGTGCAATTTTGAAAACATGTATATTTTTCTAATTCAAATAAAATAGCAATAAAAATAAATATTTGATGACGTTTGTCCTCCAATTTTTTTAGAGAAGTCATTTTATCCCCTCTCTTTCATTTTATGTTGGAAATATTTTTGAAGGGGAAAATAATTAAAACTAAAATGATCCTCTTTTCATTATTTGAGAAAATTCAAATATGAAAATAAATGAAATCCCCAACCCTCTCCGTGAGTCCTTGAGTTGCTTAAATTTTTTAGGATGAACCAAAATGCAATAAAATATGATATGCATATGATGTCATATGTATAACATTCCAAATTGAAAATTTGGGATGTTACAGTGCCTACAAAAGAAACAATGAATTTCATAATTTTGCCACGACAACTACTCGTATTCCTGGGTTTTTTTTTCTCCAGGCTGAATTTATGATAATTTATTTAAATTGTTTGTTAAAGTAAATATACTTAGACATTAAAAAACTTGAATTCCAAATTCATTAAAAAATGGCGAAAAAACCTGGAATTTAGAGATATTTTGAAACCCGGATATTTCAGCCCCTTCCGGAAGAAAAGGGAATAAACAAATTCTTGCTCACGGAAAAGTTTTGTACGTTATAGGTTAAATATTATATATTTTTGACGCCATTTTTTTCATTTGAATTTTTTTGGCGAAATAAGCCAAGATTTTTCGGAAACCCAAGAAAAAAGTAATCTAGAAAATAACTACATACAATATAAAATCAAGTGTATCTCTAAATAGGAATGAGCATGTAGTTGGTTTAGTGGTTGGTTAGTGCGTGCGTTGTACGTGATGTCCGGAGTTCCCCCGACACCCTCTTTTTATTCTCATTTTTCTCACCGCTCGTGCTGACAAGTGGGATCCACTCGTGTTATTGAGGGGCTTCTGCTTAACTAAATACAAAGTGAGGGTGATTATGCAAAAAATGTGTGGCCCGCACTGAGCAGTTCTGGTCACTGACAGTGGGCCATACCATGCTGGCATGCCACATAAGCACGGATACGTCTGAATACGAGTGAAGTGACCGTATTTGCACGAGAACGCAAGTTGAATGAGCACAAATCTGTATTTTTTTATAGTTTTAGCACCAAACTGAACATTGAGTGCAACTTCTGTGGCTTTAGGTGATATTACCTCATTTATAAATGATACAACATTATATTCACTAACCAGACGCACCATCTAACGAGTCTGGTAAAACTACGAAGAGTTATAGAATATTTCAGACCATTTGCATGATTGTAGGTTTTGTATTTCTCACACAAAATTCTAAAGACGAAAGTGTTTGTCAAGAGAATGAATATTATCAAGAAAAGTTTTACTCGTTAAATGGATAAGGGGGAGGATAATACAGCTTATTGAGATTACTGAATCTCCGGCTTAAGTTAAACAAGACTAAACTAGAAGTGTTCTGGAGTACGTTTTCTGCAAAACTAAGCAAACGAAACTATTACATAAGATGTAGAATTTTTAGTTAATACTTTAACAAATGCAAAGGTTAGGAAAGATCATTGAATCTACTGAACATTTCATGTTGGAAGAAGATGAAGCCTGTGCATTACAAGGAAGCTGTGATGTCACCCAGCTAAAGAGGTATTACTTAAATAATTTGAAATCCAAAAATAAGTCCATATACAAGGAACAAGTCTTGAACTTGATGAAACCTTCGGAAGGTGTATAAATGGATCCTCGAATGATCATGGATAGTGATCCTGAAAGAGAAGTCCTACAAAAGAGTTTTATAGAAAAAAAGGAAGAGTTGATCTTGTCAAATCTTCATCTTAGTGGCAATACTAAAAGTATAAATGGATTACGGTTGTGAGTGTTGTTTATATAACAAACAAGACTGATTTGAAAGAGGTTTCAAAAAGAATGTATATATGATACAATTAAAAGGTTTTGTCAGGAATGTCAAAATGATACAAATATTTCAAGTCATGAGCATGATTTGAAATAACGTATCAAGTAGCTGGAATTTGATAAAGTAATTGGAGAATTTGGAGTTTATCAAGAAGCTTGTGCATACAAGAAGTTTAGTGGGAGCTCTATGACATTTTTAATTTTACGTATGTATGACATATCACTTGATCAGAAATAATATAAAGTATATTAGCACAAAAGATTAAAATCATGTTTCTAAAATGACTTAGAATTATTGGATGAAAATCTGTAGAGATAGGTTGAAAACATCTAATTATACTAAGACATGTATTGTGACAATTAAAGAAGTTTAAAAGGAGAAAATTATTTTCTCAAAAAGTCACGTATCATAGCAATGTGCAAAATCAATAGTTGATAAGCATGTGTGGATGAATAGAGTTCAATTTGCTTCAGAGGTTGAGTTCATCATATATGCTATGAAATGTACAAAGCCATATGTTTTGTAAATACTAATCATTAAGAATACCAGAGTGATTCTAGTAGAAATTCACTAGGGTTATTACTTAAAGATTGAGTACCTCAATTGGACAAAGCTTTTCTTGTCCTTAGAGGAGATGAAGAAATTATTGTAAGTCGTTACACAAAGTATTTGTTGTAAAGGTTACACAAAGACAACTTCATGGATTAATTATAGGGCTATACTTTTGAAATAATTTTCAAAAAGGGACATAAATTGTGAATCTATAAATGATATAGATTGAAACTTGAGAAGTTTTTTTCTAAACAATATATTATCTTTATCAATAAGAGTTCATTGATAAATTATGAGGTAGTTCCAAAATGCATATTGACTATATGGAGATATACAATTGAACTACATAGAGATATAGTGTTACTACATGATGAACTATATGGCGATATAGTGCAACCATTAATGTAACAAAAGAATTACACAAAACCAGATATTACAAGGGACATTTACATTTGTGCCCTAACTAGAACCCACTACTTTTGACCCTAATTTCGAAGCATGCTCAAATTTGCCCCTTTGACGTTAGTTGCCCTTATAGAAATGCCCTTTTGCGCTGTTACAGTCCGGTCAAAGGGCTTTGACCATCTCAAAAAAACTAGCAAAAAATAAAAAAAAATCTAAAATTTTGTGGGATCAAAGATACTTAGGTGTGCAAGGTGCATGCAAATTTTCGTGGTGTTTAGACATACCAGGAGCTCATGGCAAAGAAAATAATAAATCTATTGCATGTGAATAGTAAATTCAAAAAAATAGCAAGAAAATTCAAAAAATGTGTGCGCAAAGTGTGTGCAAAATTTTGTTATCAAATGACATGCGAGGAGATCTAGTAAAAAAAACAAAATACTATTTTTTTCAAAGTTTTTTGAGCCATATTTTGTTTTTTTCTCCACGAGCTCCTACAATGTCCAAACACAACAAAATTTTGCACACACCTTCCGCATCCAAGCAGCTTGGATGCCAAAAAAATCATTTTTTTTTTGAATTTTCTTGCTAGTTTTTTTTGAATTTACTATTCACATGCGTACAAATTTACTATTTTTCCTTTCCATGAGCTCATAGAGTCTCCAAACAACATGAAAATTTGCACGCATCTTGCGCACTTGAGTACTTTCGATCCCACAAAAATTCAGATTTTTTTGATTTTTTTGCTATTTTTTTCGAGACGATCAAAGCCCTTTGACCGGACGGTAACGACGCAGAAGGGCATTTGTATAAGGGAAACTAATGACAGAAAGGCAAATTTGAGCATGCTTTGAAATTAGGGGCAAATCTGAGTAGTGGGTTTTAGTTAGGGGCACAAATGTAAATGTCCCATATTATAAACACAAATAACATTAGGGTTTGAAAAGTATCAAACTGAGTAACGAAGGTTCTACCACTGGCAAAGCATGAGAGACACCAGACAGCCATGAAAACATGCAACTAGATTATTGACTCTAGTGCAAGTGAGAGATTGTTGGAAATAGGCCCTAGTGGCAATAATATTTGTATTATTATATTTCCTTATTCATAACTATATAGTTTATATTATATGCTATAACTGCTATGATTCTGGAATATGCGATTCAGTGGAAAACTCATATGCACTCATGGAATGATAAACGGTAAATAAAAGGTTCCTAGTCTTGCCCCTGGGACTAGCTCAAGTGTTGTTGGTGATCATGTTTTCTCTATCTTAGGACATCGTTAAGTGTAACGGTGATCCTAAAACAACATTGAGATTATGACGTTGGAAGAACGATCATATTGAATCCACCCAATATTGTTTGTTATGAATTGAGTTAATATTGTGTATATTCGGTTATAATAACACAGAGTGTTAACGTGTGACTTTGCTCCTTAGACCATGAGAGTATCGTAGTCACTTCTTACCACGGTGGTCTTTGGGGTTGCTCAAACATCACCTATAACACGGTGATCATAACGACAACTTACAGACTCATTGGAAAGTTTAACAAATGGTTGTATAGCTCGAGAGTGGGATTTGCTCCTCCGACGATGGAGGGATGTTATTAGGGCTCTCTCGGTGTGACGGCATCCATCATCATCTGGCCAGACACAAGTGACTATGTCACGGGGATGCCAGAACATGATATCGAGAAAGAAGAACAAAACCGGCAACGAGGATTTCGGTATAGTGAGCATGGTGATGACCCAGGAGGATACGATGCATCCCGAGTATCGTGAAGTATCGCGAAGCAAATAGAACAACACATAATAACCAAAGGTTCACTTGAATATCATTCGTGTGCTCATAGGGATCGATATGGACGTGCATGGTTCCGTTGTCGGTCATTGAACGAACGATTACGTTCATGTCTATGAGTTACCAAACCTACGGGGTCACAATATTAAAGAAATCTCGATTTTTTGAGTGTTAATAGGACGGGAGTGATGAGAATATATTTGTGGAATTGTTTCATTAATATTCGAAATAGTTTCGAGAGGATCCGAAAGTGTTTCGAGGTTACCGGAAGGGTTTCGGTGAATATCGGGTAATACCGGGTATTATCAATAAATTATATATAGGTGAAAAATGTTTCCGGAGATGTTAAAAATATATAAAATGGTCTGAAAGTATGTAGAACATTTTATATTTAATTTAAATATCAACGGGCCTAAAAAGGCCAAGAGGTGGAATGCAACTTGGGCCACAAAGGCCCAAGTGGGGAAGTTGCCTCCTTCCTTGCCTCCTTCCTAAGGAAGGAGGCCGAATTGGACAAGGGGAAGGATTCCTCCTCCCCCTCCTAGGTCGGCGCCCCAAGGGGGGCTCTTTCCCCCTTGGTGGCAACCCCTTCTCTCCCCTCTATCCTATATATACTAGAGGATTTTGTCCTTTGAGACATACAAGTTTCGGAGCCTCCTCTAGTTCTTCCAATTCTAGTTCTAGTTGGTCCTAGTTGACTAATCAGAGCTAGGCTAATCCTCTTGTCCTCATAATTAGAAGTCCTGTGTGGTTCTAATATCCTCCCTCTAATTCTCAGGCGACGATTAGCTGTGGACGGTGAAGCGCCGCCGGATCATGAAGGTTGCACACTTGCAACCAAGTATAGAGGCCATGCTTTCGGTCTTCGGTTCGATGGACTGTTCGTGGGCACTCATTGACGGTTCGAGGGACTCCAAGTATAATCTACACCGACATGTTCTTCTTCCGCTACAACTCGGTGACGGTAACGATCGTGATCCCAATCCGTTATGCATCTTCATATCGATCTTCGGTGATCGTAGGTACATATTTTTTGTTTCTACTACGTTTCCCAAAACTTGTTCTTTGGGTGAAACACTACCCTAAAAGACTGTTGCGATTCCCTATGATTGTGGATCATCAATGATCCAGTCATGTCTATCACCTACCGAATCTGCAAGGTCACACACTTAAGAGTGATCAATTTGTTGAGTGCTAGATGAGTTAGGTGCTTAAGAGAATATCACGGAAAATGTTTCAAAAATGTTAAAAGTATTTACAGGAGGAACCGAAAGGGTTTCAAAGAGACTAGAAGTATTTCAGAGAAAGACCGGTTCAAACTGGGAGACAAGAAAAGTTCCAAAGGGTATATAAAGGTATATGGGAGGGTTTTGGAAATTTCTAGAACCTCCCAGAGGTGTAGGAGGTGCCTTGGGCTAGTCAGTATAGACAAGGCCTATAGATGGTGGCCAAATGAGCTTTTGAGGCCCAAGAGGCGGCGCCGCTCCTTAGCCTTGGCGGCCAAGTTAGGACTTGATGCAACTAGGGTTCTAGGCGGGGCCCACTCTTGTACGCCACCCCTAGGGGAGGGAACCCCTCCTCCAAGGTGGTTGCCCCTCCCCCGCGCCTATATATAGTGGAGGTGGCAACCCCTCTTTTGCACACAACTTCTACCTAAAGGTTGCCTCCTCCCTCTCTCTTGTCTTCCACAATAGTTGTCTTGTCGTAAGGCTGGTCCTCCCTCTAATTAGTTGGTCCCAGAAACAAGCTTTGGAACCCAGTGGTAATTTTCAGTGGACTGGGAGCGCGCCACTTGGGGCGCCCAGCCGCTGCCATGCGTCGCGTGTTGGGCGCACCCTCAGGATTTTTTTTCTACACTCGTTTTTTCCGGCTTTGCTTGTCTTTCCCTAGGTTTTGGTAGAATTTCTTTTCTTTTCGGGAAGCAGTACATTTCTACGAGAAGCACAATTGTGCTTACTGAAAAGGGAAAGACACAGTTGTGCTTTTCAAAAAAGAGAAAAGCCCAACATGTGCTTCCGCGAGAAGTACAACCTGTGCTTTCATGAGACGTACAACATGTGTCTTTCATGAGAAACACAGCCGTGCTCCCCGAAGAAAGCAAATATGCGCTTTTAGAAAAAGGAAAAAATCATAACTTGTGCTTTCGCGAGAGGCACAACTATGCTTCCTGAAAAAAAGCATGTGTGCTATGAAAAGCACAACCATGTTTTCGTTTTTGGCCAGTTTTGGATCTTTTTTCCGGTTTTCATTTTTAGTTTCAAACTTTTTTTGTTCTTTTGGTTTACCTTTTTCCAATTTATGGGTTTTTTGATTTTTCATGAAAAAGACGCATCAAAATTTATTAACATGGGATTTAATTATTAAAATCTTGATACGAGAAAGAGATTAGTGAAAACGGTTCACGATTTGAACGAGGACAAAGCTCCACATAAGGTGGGACTCAGAGCGGAACTAGACGAGCCCTGTACGGCCCGGCATGGCCCAGGCCCATAAGAGATCCGGATTCGCTCTCACTTCCCAGGAGCCGCACAAAGGTTGGTAGTAGGACCGTAGGAGTCGAGGAGAGAGAGTGGGGAGCAGCCATGGCGACGGCGGCCGGCGGCGGGAGCATGATGACGAGGGAGCAGCTGCTCCACCTCTTCTCCCGCTTCTCCTTCCTCACCTCGCTCCCAGGTGAGGTCTCCCATCCCATCCCATCCCGCCGACTTAATTTCCTTCATCACTGATCCCCCGTCACTCTCCTCCCCTTGCTAATCCTGGTCTTTGCCGCCGAGTTCCAGAGTTCAAGGACCGAATCGCCGACGCCGTCAGTGACAAGCAGGTTGGACATCTTTCTCGGTTCTCTCCCCCGTATTCCTTTGCTAGCAGCACTAGTAGCATCTGTAATTTGTGCAGATGCAGTTGAGGTGAATTAACTCGGTCCTCTGCAGTTTCATTCAGTTTGGACAGTGAAATATAATGGACTTGGATAGTACTTAGATAGATGGTTTAGTTCATGTGGAGCCTCTCTCTTACGGTATCCGTGTGTTCTTCTTGTTCCGCAGGAGGCTGTGGCGGTGACCACGGAGGTGCAGGAGGAGATCCTTCGCGAGATGGGCATCGGTATATGTTGCTAACCGCATTCTTGGCTCCATGCCTTTTCTGGTTTGCTTTGCTTCAGCGATTCTTGTGCAGATGCGAGGTTCGAATTGACAATGGCCTACCATGTCTATGTTTAGTAGTGATGCCCAAATGCAGAATGTAGTCATGTAGAAAGATTTCGACGATTGGTACTCCCTCCGGTCCATATTAATATGGAGCAGAGGGAGTAGCATATTTGTAAAGCTATGTAACATATCCTGATGTATGGAAATTTAGTTTATTGAAGAGGTCCATACTTTTTTCGCAAAAAAGGAAAAAGAAAAGAAAAAGAAGAGGTCCATACTTCCTGTCAAATGCTCGGTATTGACAGTGAGTACATGTGCCATACTTGGAGTTACTGTTTAGCCAATAGCCCACTGTAGCTGGCACTGCCTTACAGCCATGATAAGTGTATTCATTTACTAGGAATTTATTTCTCAAATTACTTCATATGATGGGTTGCAACACAATGCAGCTTCAGGTACTTAGAATACATGATGCCGATCGAAAACTATTTTTGCTGAATAATAAAGGAAACCAATCTTTTATTATATGATAAATCGATAGTGAGTTTGGTCTGGTAGAAAACTATGAGTCGACAGCAGCAACAGTGTAGTGATCTTGGATGCAAGTCAAAAATCTGAACAACCAATTGCTCATAGCTGACCAACGCGAAGACATCACCATATGTTTTTAGTTTCTACTTCAGTTGTGTCCAGGTGCATCATATTGTAATCTGCAGTTTTTTGGAATCAATTCACCATCTGCCATGGAGCCCTTGATGCGTCAAGTCTGTAAAATGCTTTGTAAATGTTAAAAAAAAATCGAACCTCTACTTTCACTTGTATGCTAAGTGAGATTGCTGATTTATTTTTCTTGTAGAAGGGTTCTGAATGAATCGTGCTTTTCTTTGACTTGACATGACTTATGCTGACAAGTAATTTCTGAACATCAGATCCAGGTTTTGGTATTAGTTGCCTAGGAAAGGTGAACATCATGTATGAGAATGACATGGATTTGATGATTAAATTCTACCAATTTGTTGCCAAGTGAGACCCTCTTATTTTTTTTCTTGTATATTTTCCACTATTCCGTCTAAACTATGTAAAA
>NC_041385.1:10935017-10956250 GCF_002162155.2 Triticum dicoccoides
ATAAAGTATAAGTTATATGATACAAAAAACATATTCTTAGTTTTGTATCTGAAAGAGCTTTCTCATAGTATAAGTTTTTGTGGCATATATTTTACATTTTATTAGTTAAACTTATTGTCAAACTTTAGGCCAAAATAAGAGGGGGCCTAATAAACCCGGAGGGAGTAGTAGTTAAGAGACCTGCTAGTAATGCTTAATTTATTTATTCATTATTTTGGATTTAGCAGTTTTCCAATTGCATTTGTGTATGTTACACCCCATAGCTTCATGTATTAGTTCCGATGTTGCATGGCCTTTACATAATTTAGTGACATATTAATTTTTCTAAAGTAAACAACTTATATGGTAGTGCAAGTTTGAATATAGTCCACGCTGATCTGTGTAGTGGTGTGTTCTTTTATTTATTTATTTTCAAGGAAAAGAGCTGTATCAGTTATTAATGCGCCAGCCATAAAACAGAACAAGTAAAATGAATATACAGCCACAACCTGCTCTCTGGCAAGAATATTTCGTGGTTTACAAACTTGACCTGAACTATTGTCTAGAAGCCATGTTCTGATTATTTCCCCATTTAATTTGATAGAGAAGAGATGGCTATTGATGAGGCCGAGCTTGAGCCTCTAGAGTTTGCCGAGAAAATGCACACTCAACAGGAATTGCAACAACAGGTGAGGCAAAGATGTTTTTATAGTGCCTTTTTCGAACATCCATCTTAACTGTATTGAAGATGGTAATTAGATCCTTTTAATTGCTGTTGCAGCAACTGGAGATGTTGGTTCAAATTAGAAAATACAGCCCCGAGAGCCAATCTGTCGTACTTGAGACTGTACGTTCTCTATGCTTGTCCCCTTCCAGTAAAACATACACAACCAGACTTTTGTCTTAGTAACTGCTTATGAGCAGAAGAAGCAATGCATAACACTTACCTTGACCTTATTGTCAATGCAGTTGCGCAAGCAGTTGGAGAGCGCTGATTTTGATACCAGTGCGTCAATCTTGACTCCGGAGCAGATCCAAGAGATTGTTGAGAAATAGTTCACATGTTTGACGAGATGAGAGATTTACATCCCATCCAGTCTTCTTCCTCTACTATAGCCATACAGCTTTACTTCATGTAATCTGCACTTTGCTAAGTGAAAAGACTACAGGTGTTCTACTTAATATTATCTGCATTTTGCCACCAGAAAGGCTAGAAATGGTGTACACAGCTTCTTGCTATATATTCACTTCACCCCAAATACATATAATTAGCCTTGATGAAACATCTTTACTAGTGTGATTTGGACCGACAACCGTGTCAAAACATCCAGTTTGAGCAAATACATTTTCTTTCTTATTTTCCATGGAGACAATGAGTTGCCATTATCGATCGACAAAGGGACGAAAAGGAAGGCAGTTAAGGAGACGACTGAATATTGACAGAATGATCTATGGTAATACTAAGGGCCAACACAAGAAGATTACATTTTCAAAGTGCTGACTTCTCCTGTTCTCCATGACTTTGAATTGTGCCCAAACATGATACAGACATTTCTATCTTTGATAGGACACTGTATTCAATGTATTACAGGCTGAAAAATATGAACACATCTGACCATTTTAGCTTGTCCATCTGCACAGCAGAAGGTACGTTTTTGTTCAAAGAATCAACAGATGGAGATCTTGGCAAGTAAATTTTCTGGAAAAGAGTACACAAGATGAACAACTTCTCATACATCAGGCATTAAGCCATTAAGTGATTTACAATCTGTCGCATTAGCAGGATTCTTTTTATGATAACTGAGGTCTCGCTGAGGGTATGAAATTATCAAAAATGCCCTGTCTATTGGAGGCCTACCCTTTGAAGGAACATGATTGCTTCTCCTGGTCAATAAGTTACCTCATCTTCCAGCAACATTTCAGAACAAACTCCAGATGCAGTTAATAAAAACAAATTGCACATCTACTGTGGTCCCCTGGGAGGCGGCAGGTGTGCAAACTTTCAGTAATAACTAAAGTAGCTTCAGTACACTTGTCTTATGTTAATATTTATCCTTGAATTATGAATGTAATCCAAGATAAAGCGGTCATCATCATCAGATAGTTCTGATACCAGCCCAGAGATATCTTGCTGGTCACCCTCTGTGAAGATCCGTGGAACACCTGTAGAATAGAGACCATAAGTTATTCTAGAAAGCTAGTGATACATGGTATTTTTCAGTTAACTTTCTTATTAAGCCAGAATTTTTTTCATTTAAAATAAATAAACTACCATGGAATCTTTCTCGGGCTTCCCCAGCCATCAATACAATATCACCACTTCGCAGGAACATTGGTGTTGGAGCTTCATCCCTCGTCTTCCCTCCAAGAAGAAAAATGCACTTGCAACCCAAACTAAGCAAACCAATAAATGTTAAAGACACTGCATTCAGATTAAGATAATCGTACAAGAAAGCAACTGAGACGTACTACCTTATGCTTACAATAGGTTTTGTCCAATCTGCTTCCATGTCATCAACATGCCCACCAAGCATGTCACCTACATAAGTCAAAGCATATTTTTTCAGTACAGACAGAGAGACTAGCATGAAACTTTGAGGCAATTTGCCAAGGTGCATCTATCTACTAGGCCATTCAGTGTGCGACAAGCTACATACTTGGACCATAATAGTTCACTATGGCGGCTTCTGCAGCAAATTCTTCTCTAAAAGGCATTGCTGGAACAGCCATCTTTTTTGCTAGAGCAGCAAGGTCGTCTGGAATCTTGTTATGTGGAAGCGATACATCATAGTTACGCTGACAGAAACAGGAAATGGTTAATATGCAGTTGCAACCAAAAGCGTATCTTACAGTGCAATAAGTATATGATTTTAATTAAGTGCAAGCACTGCACAAAAGATTGCAGCTATCAAGTTTCATGGACGAGTATGATAATAAATTACATTATGATATTAGCGCGTGATGTATGCACACAGGGATTAGTTGCATATAATGTTTCCAGAGATCATCATGCTTAAAAATAGCTTTGCAAGGACTATCATAATCAAACAAAGCTCCTTAAGTACTACTCCCTCTCCCATAATATAAGAACGTTTTTGACACTAGTGTTGTTTCAAAAACGTTATTATATTATGGGACGGAGGGAGTAATATGGAATTATGAATTCGTCATAATAACACTATAATTATAATGAATTGGGCTTGTTTGTCACAATTGCAGAAAAAATTGAAGAAAAATATGCCTGCTGGTTTGTTCATATTCATATGTAAAGTACCACCAAATTTTAATACCACCACAAGTTAAAAGAATTAAATTCAAGAAAAATGAAAATAAAGACACATCCAACATTTAATAAAAAGGATACATACATACTTTTGACCAATCAAATTGCAAACCAAGGGTGCTCCACCGGAGCTTGCGCACAAGAGCAGCTGCCGTGGTCGACTTAGGTCTTTCCCCCTTTTGGATCTCTGAGCCATCCACAAAATTGAATTTACCCGGATGTGCATTTTCCCCAACATTATTCTGCTCATCTCTTGGTTTGCCACTGGAACTTTCCACTTCAACCAAAATCTTTTGGTTTTTAGCAGCAATGAGCAAGTCAGAAATTGGACCGTATGTAGCAGTCAAGTTGGTTCTATTAGGAGGCTGTGGGAATGTTTTCAAGCTTTCCCTGATCCAATAGCACTGTTCCTCGGTAGATAGAGCACCAGGGATGAAATAGAATCCTACAGAGTTATGCGAAGGGTATGAGTACTATTTCACAAATGAACAGTAGTATAATGAGATTAGAATGATTGATGGGTATTAGGTATGACGATCAAGTGTTGGAGGCTGAAATATTGACATAAATAGGCAAGCAAAACCCGAATTACTCGAAAGTTATGATGCCATTCGTACTCCTTTTTGGATAGACATATACAGATATACTCATGGCGAGGAACTTGCTGACATAATAGTTCAGGCATAGCATATGCCACATAGGAGGGGTTAAGGGAAATCACGAGTTCCATATGAAAATTTGACATTCTCTGCCGTCTGCCGCTCATGTTTGGGACAAAGTTAGCACTGCTTTATTAGGTAGAATATTTCCGAGATGTTAATAAGCAGGATGTGCTTTTATTTACCGATGATATCTTCCATTTTGTTCAAGCTACATCAAATTTCTGTGGCGGGCACTGATAGGCACCCGCCACTGCTGGTGCACTACCAGTGACAGGCGAGCGCCCGCCACGGATGCCATGTTAGCAATTCCGGGCGCCCCCGAGAGTCTTGTCCGTCACTGATGGGCTTTTTACGCCCGTCACTACAAGGCATTCATGTGGTACTGGGTTTGTCACCACCATAGGGTTTCCCCAAGCTTAATACAGGTGGCGTTGTGGCAAAGTCGTGAAACAAAGGTGGAATGGGCGTTCGGTCAAGGGAAATTCCTACGGGCCTCGGCGCTGGTATTTGCAGGTGTTATGGAACCTAAGATCCTTGAAGCACATGCGTCTAGAGAAACAGTTAAATGATGTGAAACAAAGTTAGCACTGATGTGAAAATTGCACAAGCACTGGAATAAACAGTTAAGAAATAATTTGATGACCCAAAACTAGAAGCAGCAAGTAATTTTGCAAGTTGCTGCTGTTTAAATGCAATGTCCTGACTTGGTAAATTGTAAGAACAAAAATCCAAACTGGATCATGAATAATCCTAATAAGTATCGAAAGCAGAGCAATATTGGGAGAATTGTGGAGTTACCTGGCCGGTCGAGGAAGCAGAAGACGGGCAGGTGGAAGCCGGCGCGGTCGCACCTCCGGATCCCGGCGGGCAGCTCGCCTCCTCCGGCAGCAAGCAGCGCGTGGAAGTCGACCACCGCGGACAGGTCCCCGCCGCCGCCGCCGCCGGCTGGCTTGCCCCTGCAGCGCTCGAAAAGTCAGGGCTCTGCTCTGCTGTTCCCGCGTGGAGATGGCGGAGGGCCAAGGGAGAGAGAGAGAGAGAGAGAGAGAGAGAGAGAGAGACCTGGAGTTGGACCTGCCCTTGCGACTGGGCGGCTTGTAGAGCTTGTACTGCTTCTCGGCCCGCCGGAACGCCGTGCGCTCCGCGGCGGCCCCGGGCTCCGTTTCCGCGTACATCGCCGGCAAGTGTGGCGCCGCCGCCGCCGTTCTCGCTGTACCCTCTTTGTTTTTTCCCTTCGGATTGGTGGTCTTGGCCCACGGAAGTTAATAGTGTGCGCCGAACCAGTTTCGGTCCAGGTTCCTGTCTCCTCCTAGACTGGGCCAGGAACTGTGCACAGAACCAGGCCCGGCCCAGGTTTGATGGATGGCATGGATAAATTAGGTCTGTCTGAGCCTCTCAGGAGACCGAAGTTAATCAACCAGATCGATCGCTCTAGGTTTTCATTACCGCCGGCAATCTTGGCAAGGGCGTGAGCGGTATGGCTGCCGCCGGAGGGCCGCCGGAAAGGCCATCCTCGAGGGCCGTCTCGTGCGACCTGCAGGCATGCACCACTGAGCCCGCTATAGGAACAGGAACGGCAGAGAAAGAATCTGCTGCCGAGTACAACCAGAAAGAGGTTGATGACAATGCCGGCGATGGCTCCCATGGCATCGGTGGTGACGGCGTCGGGGGAGACAACGTTGGCAGCGGGCTCCATGGCATCGGCAATGATGGCATCATCGTGAGCGGCAGCGGCGATGATGATGACGGCGACGACCGCAGGAGGAGCGAGTATGATGATGACGACAATGGGGGGTTCTACAGACCGCAGGACATGGCCGACTACATCAGCGAGGACGACGGCTACGACGAGAGGGACTATCCACCACCGAGTCACATGATCTGCTACAACGGAGACAGCAAAAACCTGAACTTAGCCTACTCCTTTTCTAAGTACCGGGTGGAGCTCTTCATCGTGCGTCCTCGCTTCCGCTTCACGGGTTCCTTCGCCGCCACCGACGGCTTTGGTGGCCACTTCTGGTCATCGCAGAGAGGACACACCGTCGATCCACAGAATAATCTGATACTCGAGTCGAGCAGCGCCCTGACGGACACCTTCTGGATCAAAATCAAGATCCCGGGGGACAACGGCGAAGCCGATGATCACTACAATGGAAACTTCTCGTTCACGGTGAACCCGTACGCGTGCAACAAAGTCATCACCCGCACCATCTCCACAAGACACGGCCGCAAGATAGACATGACCTTCATGGCGCTGCACAAGGCTATACAGGCCAACGTGTACGTCAACCTCGATCTCGCACCTCCCGGTGCCACTGGGACCGGCACCGTCTACCATGTCTATGGCGAGATCACCGCGCACCACGAACTCTACGACGGCGAGAGTGTCGTGCTCTTTTCTTGTGGAGAAGAGAACAAGGCGGAGGTCATCGATGGCGAGCTCCCGCTATCGCGGAAGTGTGTGGCTGTTCCAATATACATGGAGCCACTCTTGATACTCTACCTGGACCTGCAAGTTGCAACTCACTGTGATCGTGATAACGAGGGTCACACCATCGCCTTTCGAGATTATATTACCTTTTACCCTGATCAATATGTAAAAAGAATCTGCAGTGCCGAACATGGTAAAGTTAAAGTGCGGATTTCATACCAGTAGTTGCGGTGCACAAAGATGTAAGCTGAACTGAAGTTCTATAATTATGTATGGAGATGCACTTACAAATCCAAAGGGAGGGAGTACTAATACTACGAGCTTACATAAATTCTAGGCACAATTACTATTTTTTGGGCCATATAAGTTATTGCAATTGTAGTCACTTTTATTAGAATGCTGTATTACCGGAATGGACCAAACCACGGCTCTCCTCCATGATGTAGTGAGAATGATGGAGCATCGGTAGTTGGGGTGTGCCCATTACACATTCTTTGAGACACTTAATCTTCATCAGTGACTCATGGACTTCGGTGGGTCTTCTCACATCGAGAAATCGAGATGGCTGAGTGCAGCCTGTACCATCTCCTTGATCGTCTCAACACTATCCATTTCTTCCGTCTGAAAAATATAATAACTAGATTTTCAAAGAATATAAATGGCTGCTGATATTGACAGAAAATATAATGAAAATATGTGCATGCTACCAAATGCATATGTGTAATCCATGTGTTCACAAGCTTAAGTCAAGCCAACGTATATCTAATGAGTCGTATGAAAGAAGGGTGACTAAAAAAATACATAGTCATATGAACTGGCAACACGATCATTGATCAACGTAACTGGGAAAAATATGTTATGCGATAAGTTTGTTGGTGATCCCTTTTTCAGAACAGCGGTACGGCTCTATTAATTCATGAAACAAAGTCCACTAGATCGAAAGACCTGAAATGAACACCAACAACAAGACCAAAGATCATGTCAAGGTCCTTCGAAGCCGACATCTTTAGATCCCATCTTGATGTTTCCCCGTGTACCTGCTGATGAAGTTACAAATTCCATACAAGCTGGACTAACTTCATAAGGTCTAAAGAGCCAACCTCATGAGGTTTAAAGAGACTTAAGAGCCGCACACCTCAAAAATAGATTTCTTTTTAATGAGCCATGTACGGGTCGCACATCTCACAAGGAAAACTTGTCAAACTGATGCCTAGTCGGCATTGAGGAGGAAGAATATCAAAAGTATGAAGCGACTACTAATGAGAACCATTGGCTCTATATGGTAGACCTAGACCATGTTAACAATGCCAGGGAAGTGATGGAGCCAAAATATCTATGTTCCGCATGACACCATCTCAACCACACAAACCTAACAAAGAACATATAAGAAATGAACACCAAGCATTGATAAGTGGTGCCCATGCCTCTAACCGACTGATGAGGTGTCGGTGATGTGGGGAACTTGTGAAGATTCAAATGGTGAATGATTCTCTATCAGTGCCCATTGTTTCTTTTGGGTCTTTCATTATCCCGCGTTTCAAGTGGACTGAAGAGAAAATTTCTGTATGAATTGTGTTTCTCCACTATAATTGCCGTAATTTTCCTTTGAAGCCAAATAAAGACTTGGTTCCCTTGTGAAGTAAAACAAAACTCATAAATTTACGAACTCCCATAACCAAGAGTGCCATCCCTTATGATGTCATTCATGTGACATTACTGAAAGAATTCGAGAGCGACCGAGCGAAAGAGATGGGAGCAAGCTTTTCGTACATGAAATCAGGAGGAGATCTAGAGGAGAAATTAATTGGAGAACAAATGCAGCAAAACACGGATGTGATTACCTCGATGAACATGGTGTGGACTGTGCGGCCGTCCACGACGGTCACACTTGAGGTGATGACCTTGAGACAGAGTGAATCGAGTGCCTTGTACATCTTCGCCATGACGTTCTGCGCATTGTCGTGCCTCATGCTCACCACCGCCAGCTTCTCCGCTATAGGCCTCACCTCCAGCTGCAGAAATGATAAACCACGCGGTTATTCAATAATGGTTTGTTTTGACATCCTCAGTCTTGTTTCATAGAGTTGCCCCAAAATGTTTCACATTTGCCATGTTATCTTGGAAGCTTTTCGTTGTCTACAAAATGTTTGGATATAATTAACAACATATTTCTCTTTGCTAACATTTTAGTTGTTACACAAGGTTTTTTATTCTTTTCGTCAGAAATATTCTCACTAGATTTACATTTGGACCTCTCGATCATTTTATTTACATTTGGACTTCTCGATCAGTATGTTTTTGCAGACTAAGCAAAATTTACCTCAAGGAGGATCGGATGCGTGGCAGGGGAAGTGACGGTGTCGTTGATGGAGGAGGAGGAAGCAGTCCTCCTCATCTTCTTCCGCGTCGAGAAGCCAACGCCGGCGTCCTCCACCCCCTCGCTCCCGGTGGAGGCCTCCGACTTGACCACCACGGCGGTGCAGCTGCCTGCCTCGAGGTCGGACACCTCGGCGAGGATCCGGCGCTCCTGCTCCTGCAGCTCCTCGATGTATGCGACGGCGTCCTGGATGATGGACGCCTTGTCCATCTAACGTGGCACAAGTTAACAGAAAACTCAATCAAATCAAACTGTACTAGCTAGTACTTCCTCCGTTCCTAAATATAGCCCTTTTAGGGATTCCAATATAAACTACATACGGAGCAAAATGAGTGAATTTATACTTTAAAGTATGTCCGTATGTAGTTCATACTAGAATCTCTAAAAAAAAGCTTATATTTAGAAACAGAGGGAGTATGAAGTAGACGCAAGTCCTCTTCACCTACTAGTATGAAGAAGCAAACCTTGGTGATGTTTGGGACGACGCCGCGGATGGCGTAGAGCTTCTCGTTGAGCCGCCTGCGCCGGTCCCTCTCCTCGACGATGTTCTTGCTCGCCCTGGTCGACGCCGTGGACCGCGAGCTGGTGGCCCCGTCCGGCGAGCTGGTGGGGTCGTTGTAGCAGGAGGAGTCGAGGCCGGAGAGCGAGTCCTCGGCCGGCAGGTACGAGCTGCAGCAGTCAGCCAGGCTCATCCAACGTTTGCTAGGCAGGGGCAGAGAGAGAAACAGCGTCGTCAGCAATGCAAGATTGAGGAGCAGAGCGGTCGTGATTTCATGAACCACCGTGTTCATCTCATCTCATCACGTACGTACCTATCGGCGTCGCCGAGATCGAACACCAGATGGGCCTCCAGCTCCAGGAAGTCCAAGCTCGCGTCCATGCCGCCCTCCATTGCTCTGCTCTGCTTCTCTCTCTGGCCTCTCCCTCTCTCCTTCGAGGGTTTTGCTGTGCGCCTTGGCCGACGTGGCCAGCGAGAGCAGTATCCTATCCTGGTGCCACCTGGCGCCCTGCCGACCAAGCCATCGTGCCTACTGCACGGTAATTGGCTGCTTCTCCATTTTCGGATTGCTCCCCCATAAAATTCGAGATGGAATCTGAATCTGTGCGCTACCATTGTCCCGTAAATATCTCCGTATGTTTGGGTCCATCAGTTTTGGCGCCTGGCAATAATTAACATGGCGCATAGAGCCAAAATAAGTCGGCCTCTTGCCCCATGGACAGGTTCAGGTTGGTTGAAAAGTTTTCATAAGTTTGTTTGGTTGATAAGTTTCACACGAGGCTCTTGAATTTGAAGGTGACACATCAATTTATGGAGGCTCTTGAATTTGAAGATGGCGTGGCCAGACCCTTTTACTTTGTTTCAGCTACGTGGACGTCGGTGACTCTGGGCGAAAGCTTAGTCTTGAACAAGGGGTGGCAACGGTGCCTATGGGCACAGGGTTGAGATCCTCTGTTGTAATGTACGGTGCTGTAGTGCGAATGACATGTGGGGCCGGGTCCACACGACAGTGACCCTACAACATTGTATAGTACTGCAGAGGATCGTGACCCATGGGCACAATATTTTCCTTTTTGAAGGCATCTTCGACGAAACCACTCACTTCTCTTCAGTGGGTGGATATGCTGGTGGTGATGCTCTCTTTCACCTGGTGCAGGGCCCGCTTAGTTGTCTTTACTTATTTTCTCATTGTTTGTTCTCTTTAGGTCTTTGGCCTTGTTTCCATATTAAAAAAAATCAGGCCACGCACTTTGTATTTCTTTTTTTTCCTATCGACATGAAATTTTGGGAACACCCTCTTGCATGGTTTAAAAAAATAGTTAAATAAAAATGCCTCGTGCCATTTCAGTTCCTAGGTTATATATGGAATTACTGGAGATGATAATAGAGTCATAGAAAGGTGACCAGTACTTACTTAAACTTCACAAGAAATCACTCAATTTGCAAACACAAATGTTAATTATTGCAATTATATTTTTTGAAAAGGGGAATACATTAATATCACAAAGATACGTATTACACATAGCCTCTGCATCAACAAGAAGTCACAAAGACATCCGGGATGCACACAACCCAAAAAGAAAACAAAAAAGGAATGAAAAAGGCAAAGACCTCGCAACAGTGATCAACTCCTTTCAGCAACAACGCTCAAACCACCACCAAAGACAATACCCGGAAAACATAAAAGGTCACCAAAAGTGACGCCTTTTAGAAAGAAACGGTGCACAAGCGCCGTCGTCGCCCGATCCAAGATCATAGGTTCTCACCCCGGAGAAAGACGGAGCTCTAAAAAAAATACCTCCAACAAGGTAATTGCCAGGAACAACCAATAAAGGCTAGATCTTAGGTCTTCATCTTGAAAGTCATGACTCGCCATCCGAGGAGCACCATCGAAAATGAAATCCTTCAGTGTTGTCGCCCCCACTTGACGCTGTTGGTATTGAAATTTATCATACACCTGACTGACTCCACCGCCTTCAAGGCCCCCTCCGCCTTGCCAATCTCCGTGCTCAGCCATCAAGACTTTCTCTGCCGCTGTCTGTGCCATGGAAATCGAGACGGCGACATGTCCCACAGTGTTAACAAATGACAGAGCTTCGCGCCACGCCCTCCTGGAGCCACGTAGGATGATATGAACACGCACGACCGGATTCTATCCGATCTAGACATCCTTCGGCAAGATCTCCAACAGTAGTTCCGGAACATATTGACGGCCAGATCGAGGAAACCGATCAAGCAGAATGTTGCCGTAATGTGATAAGAGCACAAGCACCACCACCACACCGTTGCCTCCACCAAGCCTACTCCATCACCACCACAGCGGAGGACACCGTCCCGCGCTGCTCACATCGATCCCGCGGCTCCAGGCGACAGATTGGACGAAAACGGCATCAGCCAGCCCGCCGTCACGCCGCGCCGGCCCGCTCCGCACAATAGCGTCGCGCTCGAGCGGCAGCAGTACGACGCGTAGACAAGGAGGCGGGCCACCGCCCCGACCTACCACCCAAAACATCGCCGCCGCCATCACCAAGGAGACTCTGCCGTGCCCGAGGACACCACTATGACGCGAGCAAGGTCCCCGCCGCCACCATCGACTACAGGGGCTTCGCCCTGCAGCTTCCTCCCGAGGCGGCGGAGAGGCGGGATGGTCTTTTGGCGGACGGCGGTGCTAGGTTCCTTCCGCCCGAGTCGCCCGTACAAGAGCGACGCAAATTATATGTCGTACCATGGCAATGCAAATTGCTCAAGGATATCTCTGCCAGCCTGCCACACCGTGTAGCCAGTTGACAAATGATGGGAAAAGAATACAAAAAACCCAAAGAAAAGGAACTTTGTACAAATAAGTTGGTACTAATCAATATAAGCTCTTGTGTGCATTCACAGCATGCAACCTGTTGTTCACCGACCATCTAACACTCTGCTCTTCCATGCCCATGCACCACTGGAGATAGACTCATCAAAGTAGATGTTGTGCTTGGAAATGAAATTGGGATGGGGAGGATGAGCTACTTCACGCCGGACTGGGCAAGTGGAGGTGCGCAAGTATGTTGCTAAACTTGGGCCTCTTCTGCATAATGGCGATGGAAACGTCGTTGGGGAACAGGTCCCCACACACAAAGGCATGGTACACGGTGGTGGCCAACACACCGATGACAGTGACAACGGCAATTCCTGATAGCCCGACTGCAACCATCTGTGTCAACATGTTGTTCACCTCTGACGAATACAACACCGTTGCTAGGGCAACACTTGTCATTGGGAACGTGTAGGCCCACCAAGCCAACGAGAACCTTAACACCCGGAATAGGTTGACCCGCATCACCAACGATACGTAGAGGAAGAGCGATACGAAGTATAGGAGCTTGGCGCCATTGTTGAACTCGCCGGAGATCCTCGCCCATGCCATGGACGCGACACTAGGTGCGGCAACGAAGAGAAAGAAGACCGGGTGAAGCTCCTTGGGGAGCTGCACGTTGGTGGGGAGCCGTTGGTAGAGCGTGACAAAGAGCACCGCATAGTGGGCCAACCCGACAGCAAAGAAGAAGATGGGCAGCTCCCGGAGGCCCATCCTGGCGCCGAGTAGCGCACCAACAAAGTTGCCAACAACGGCGAGGTGGTTGGATGGGTTGGCTACCTTCGAGAGGCGCCGCTCGCCGCTGAACATCCACTGACCATAGATCTTGAGGTCGAGGCATAGGATGGGCGTCATGAGAAGGTACCAGAAGACATGATGGATCTCCCACTCTGGGAGGGGCACTCCCTTGACAAGGAAGAGGCAGGCGACCCAAGGAGCGAAGAAGATGTTGACGCGGACAGGATGGTGAAACTCGCGACGGACGGCCTCGAAGTAGAAGACGATCTTGAGGAGGTAGACGATGGAGACGACGGCGGTGAGGGCAACAGAGACCCACCAGAGGGCATGGTTGGCGGCGGGGCGCACGCGGAGGAACGCCATGGAGGGCTCTGACTCGAGCGTCTTCCATAGCATCGCCTGGCTACTGACGCCGAGGCACATCCCGAACGCGCTGATGGGGAACCGAAGCAAGAAAGGCCACAGCTCGTCCTTGGGCAGCACCGCCACCTCTGTCGACTGCACACATTCAGCCTGCTGTTAGAAACAAAGCAACGCGAACTACCTCTGGTTTTTGCTTGCAGGAAAAGGTAAAATGCGACATACGCGAAGGGTGTCGAGCTCGGCGCCTTCGAGGGCGTCGAAGTAGCGGCCGGCGGTGGGGACGTCGTGATCCTCGTCGGTGTCCTCCTCGGAGATCTTGGCGCTGCCGCGCTCGAGGTCAGCAGCCGGCAGTTCCTGCGACAGGCCGCGGAGGGTGGAGAGCTGGCGGTCGAGGCGGCCGGAGAAGGTCCTCAAGCGGTCGAATCGCCGGTCCCGCTTCCGCGCGGTGTCGCTCCGCCGAATGGCCGGCACCTCGGCGGCGCTGCCTCTTACTGTCGGGGACGGCAGCGACTGTTGACGAGCCTGCTTCAGCGGCACGGCGGGGTGGTGGACATCGGGCTTCGCGTCACTCGACGGCGAGGCCGGTACGCTCAACGACACAGAGAAAGGTGTCTTGATCGTCATACCGCCGCCGACATCAGCCGAGAAAGCGTGTCCTTCCGGCGACGGAGCGCACCTCGGCTCGCCGTTCATCCGGACATCGATTTTCTCCATGGGCGCCATGCATGAACCTCGACAGACTCTCCTGAAAGTGGCAACGATATGAACCTTGAATCTGAGGTTCATCGCAGCGAGCTAATGTATATATATACGCGCGCGCGGCTGATTGATCTTCCTGGCATGCAACATGCAAGTGGCGGGCCAGCGGGATGATGCACGTGGACGGGGAACACGAAGGTACGTTCCACCGGCCGCATGCACCAGCTGCACGCACGGCACGTACCCCAAGAAGGCCAGCTCGCTACAGCAGCAGCGGTCGCGCCGAATTCTTCCATGGTCGTCGAATTGCCACGTCGCCGCGCGCCGACTACCCCCGTCTTCGTCTTCACCCGACCCGACGACCGAGGAGACGGCCGGGAAGACACTGTTTGCCCCTGGCCACGTAGTATGCACGTGATCGATCGATGAGGAGCTCGACCATGTTTGGTTGTGTGCGCGGTGGCGTGCATGCATGATTCAAGTGTCGAAAAGGTACTGCCACGTCAAAGTTTGCTAATAAAATACAAATTACACGCCACAAAGTGTATATCATTGGATTCTTATTCGAAACAAATTGAAGTGGTGTATGTTTGTTGAATATACTAGCAAACATGGCCGTGCGTTGCAGCGGGAGATTCGTTTTCTTGATTTATCGCCCACATCAAATATTGACAACACGAAAAGGAGTTGTACTTTCAGCCAGACCATTGTTACAAAATAGATAATAAATGTATGCATTGTTGGTTTGTAAAATCTGTAGTTTTGAAAATCTGTGAAAATGTTCAAATATGTGATTTTTTTTTCAAAATTGATGAACTTTTCTCAAATCCGCGAGCACTTGGGCCGGCTCAACAGGCACCCGGCAGGAGCAATGCCGCCGCCTAGTTGGGCCAAGGCCTAAGCATTTTTCTTATCTATTTTTTCTTCACTATTTTCATCAATTTGTTCTCCCCTTTTTAAACTTCATTTTTTTAAACCTGTTAAAAAATATTTTGTCAACCAGAGTTCGCTTGATACTCGAACGGATTAATATGGAGGCACGATAGTAAGACAAACAAATAAATAAAGTTTGCAATGAAACTATCAAAGGTGGCTGCTATTTTCCCTCTCTCCTTTCAGCCCAACACCCCCACCTAAACTCCCCTAAATTCTAGCCCAAATAGCCCAATAACCCCTCTTCCTATATATAGGCAGGTCACCCCCTTCCATTTGGGGCAAACCCTAGAGAGGAGCGAGACATCCCCCTCAAATTCTACGCCGCCGTCGCCCATCCACGCGCCGCCACTTGTTTGCCCGCGGCACCCAGCAGCCGCCGCTAGCCTTCTCTTAACTGGTACGTATGAATTCCCGCTTCTTTCGTTGCCAATCGCTACCATACGCCCTCACTACTCGAGTTTTTGGTGTGTTGCAACTGATTAGTGGGGTTGTAATCTGCAGTAAGCGGTGGATCGCCATGGATGGTGATAACCTACCAAGAAGATCAGCTAGGAAGAGGAAGGTAGAATACAATGCTGGAATCCCACCATCGCAAGTGTTTCGATTCACTTTTTAAATCCCTCTGGATATCTAGTTTGTTTCCAAATCTCTCTAGTTTCCACATCTGCTTTACATGTTGCTACTTTTTCATATAGTGTGTGGGTCTATTCCACAAACATCCTTAAGAACTTATTCTATTCAAAAACCCCTTAAGACGAAAAAAAATATGCAGCTCGCTCTAATTTGTACAACGGTTCAAACCCCTTATTCTATGTTTTCATGTGTTTCAGAATAAGTCAAATGCATCAATACCTACAATGCGCTTGGTCGTTGAATAAAGTTCACTTGGTGTCCGACCATGTGAATTGCATCCAAAAATTGTAGCGAAGACGATAAAAATTAGTGTGCAGCCCTCTCTGTTCACATTTAGTGCGGTTGCCCGTCTGATGCAGTTCACTTCGTCGATTTGTGGACCCGCAAAAAACAGTGTCCGCGTTTCGGTAAATTCAAAACCACTTAAACGTGATAAATTAGAGAAAGTGTTATACATGAAAAAGTTCCGCCTCATCGATATCTTTCCAACATTATATCATTCACATCGTTTTGTTGAGTGGTTTGAAAATTTTCATGAAAATACGCTCGCTGCCACTCGTGTGGTGTCGCACCGTTTTTGAAACTGCTCTTAACCGTAAGGAATCTCGAACAGTGTTCTACATGAAAAAAAAATAGCCTAATCCATAGCTTTCCAATGGTATATCGCACCCGTTGTTCTGTCAAAGGTTTAAAAATTGGATTGAAAACAATACCAAAATTGTGTGTAGTTTTTTTTGTTGGCATTACGGTTCATTTGCTTTGTGCTGAAGGTTTAGAAGTGCTTGCAGAATAATGTAGACACCACTGTTTATTGATTTTCCATGCTTGAGCATTGTCACTAAGGAACATAGCAAATGGGTAGCTTCACATCCCTTTGGTAGCTTGATGGTAATTACTTTTGCACTAAATTCTGCAAACAACTTGTGATACTCTTATTTGTTTGAAACACAATATTCGTTATTATATGGTTCATACACCTCGTTTTAGTATAATGTCATGCTCGACTTGTAACACACATTCATCCATTTTATTGTTGACCTAGCATTTGTTTGAAAATATATATATAATGAACAATCAAGTTTATTACCTATGCCAAATTTTATTTTAGCGACCTTTTTCAGAAGTAATTTTTTGAAGTGGCATATTATATATGTTTCAAGAGTACAATTATATAATAACTTATGCATGTTCTGTTTCGAATAGGCACGTCGTCTAGATGAGTCTGTTTATGCTCCTGTGCTTAAGAGGATGCCAAATGGCAACACTGTTGAAGGTGGAAGCCGTGCTGATTCTGATACAAATACTGATGGTCTCGCCGATCAGTTTGCTATCATAGACACCGATCATAATAACAAGCATCGTCCCGTATCAGCTGAGCATGGCAATGCGACAACAACCCCTAACACGGCAAGCTCGGCCATTGTGCCTGTACATGTTGTGTTAGATACGTCAGGTCAATCAGCAGGTACATAACCATTTTCTATAGCCAGGTTATTAAGACTTGCATAAACATTTTCACCTCTTAATCGACATGACTTCTGTATCACTGCATGTGAACATGCTATAAAGTATAAACTCTGTATTGTATTCTCATGACTTTGTTATTCTTGTACAAATCTCTAACATTCAGACAAAATTCTACCGTGTATTCATGTAATTTTCACAGTTGCAGCGCCCGGTTCCTCGACAGAACGCACAATATTTCCAGCAAGTGGCGAGCAATTGCAGTCTGCTGGGCCTTCTTCTAAACCGTATACTGCACAAGTTCGTCGAGGCTTTTCACTTCACTCCTGCGTGACTGTATTCTTTGAATTATGCAGAAGTAATATCTCTACGTCATTGTGGGTTCCGGTTCATGGTGTGATGTGTTTGCCTCCATGATTTCTTTGCAGATTACGGATGGGATGCAGGTTACTCCAAACACCACCATTGGAAGGAACGGGGGTTCGCCGTCGACGATGAAGAAGGACGATCGGAGTGCCAATAAGTTTAACGTGGAGCCTCCCAGCAATGGGCAAGTGAAGCGAGCCGGAGAAGTCACATTGAAGATGGACATGAGTTTGCTTAATTGCCGCGTCTGCTCCCGCCCCATCAAGCCCCCTGTCTTCCAGGTGAATTTTCTTTCTACAACAATCGATCAATCTCTTGTTCCATTCACCCTGAGGTCTGAGGATGTCATTGTCAGTAACCGATACATTTTTGTGCAGTGCAATGCCGGGCATGTAGCTTGCGGCAGATGCCTCGCCGAGCTCCCCGGCGAACAATGCCAGACGTGCGAGCACGGCGGTGGCTTTAGCCGCTGCCCCACGATAGATGCTGTCGTCTCATCCTTGACGGTCATGTGCGGCCACGATGGCTGCGGGAGCGACGTCCCCTACAACGAGCTCGACGACCACCAGAGCGCGTGCCAGTACGCGCCCTGCTTCTGCATGGAGCCTGGCTGTGGCTTCTTCGGTGCACCGCTGGCGCTCCTCAGCCACATGGGTGCCCTGCATGCAATGCCAGTGCACAAGGTCCACTACGGCAAAGTTCACCGGTTCCGGGTGTTGGAGCCGGGGTGCCTACTCCATGGGCAAGGGGACGACAGCGTGTTCCTGCTGGCCGTTGGCGCCATCGGCATGGCCACAGTCGTGTCTGTGGTGTGCATCAGAGCTGGAGTGTCATCATGGCCGCAGTACGCGGTGAAGCTTCGGGCAAATTGTCCGCCACCACCGAGCAGCATAGAAGGCAGCATTCTGTTGGACATGAAGCCGGTGACGAGCAGCACTAGGCCCGGCGAGGTCGCTCTGATGGAGCTGCCGTCTTTCTTGGGGGTGCCGCCTACGTATCTGGTTGGTTCTGGGGCGTCCAAGGAGGTGTCTCTCGACGTTCACATTGACAGGATGTGATCCTGATCGTAACATACAAGTGTCCCATGGTGCCTTCTTAAGCTCAGTTTGAACTGGACCAATGCGTTGTTTGTTTCTTTTTTTTTTTTTGACGTGAGAAGAGAACTAGTACGTTGTTGGTAAGGAATGATGGGTCTTGGTTGCAATGCCAATGGGCCTACTCAGCAATTAAAATATGTTGCAGCTAGCTAGCACTCCAAATATGTTGTATGGTTGATCAGGATTTGGGTTAAGTTTGCTCATTCTAATTATATTGTGATGTCTAACTGGCTTTTAAGTTCAGACATTAAATATAGAATTGCATCAGCCATTTTGGATAAACAGAAAAGCATACGTTATTCTAAAGATCATTCGCATATGTAAGATCTGCCTTGCTATAAAGCTGACAAAAGAAAAGATAAGCCAACTTGCTAGAATAAATCCGAGGCATACCGTCGATCATCCGAGGACCAAGTAATCGCACGAGGCACGACACCGAGATTTGTTAACGAGGTTCACCGATATGGCTACATCTTCAGGGCCTGACTACGGGCACTCCTTCCCGTGACACCATCACAATACCGCACACCAGCCACCCGGGCGCCGGCACATGCCGCCGGCTCCCCCTTGCGCGCCTGTGCTATTATGTTGGCATAGGTTACATCGTGTGTCTACCCCCGCTATATAAGAGAGGCCTAGGATACGAGTGTCCTACTAGGACACGACTCCACATCCTATGTAAACACAATACAACTCCTAGTCCAACTGTAACCTACCTTGTACACAATATACGACACAACTCCAACAAACTCCATCTTGGCGAATATTCTCCACCATCTTGAATTCGTTCATGCGTCAAACTTCCATGTACATTGGACTTGAGTTTATCCCGTGAGTACCGCTGCTACTCCAAAGACTCCATATGACTCCACCTGCAACTTGTAGTCCCTCCTTTTCTTGACCACAGTCAACACTCGAGCAAAATTAAGTTCCTTGTTACTCTAGTTTGTGCTCCCAACTTTCAGAGTATTAATCCAACGCCATCACACACTGATCACTGACCAGTGTGAAAGTGAACAACTCACATATTGGTGTCACACATAAAAGTTACCTGAACTCAACATCATCGCTTCTTTCTTGACCGCCTATTTGAAACTTGAAAGAATTTCACCATTGCTTGTAGTCATTCCGAGTCAAATTCGCAGTTGCCTCACCACATGTATGATCACCAGAGCCCTGACCCGTCTTCATGTCCCGTGCGTGCCGCACGCCTCGCCGATATTACCGCGTCGAGCCTCAGCTGTCCTGGTCGAGTCTCAAGGGTCGCAAACCCACACCACTCAACCCCCACTGCAGAGTATCACCGATCATCACCGACCGATGACGAGTTTCACGCTTTCATTAGACCGCTGGGCTCCAGTCCAAATTACGTGTCGCTCGCTTTTTCCGCCGAATAGGCTTCGATTCTCTGGATCCGTACACCGTAGCCCCTCAATTCAGCTCCACCTTCAACATGACTCCATGGTAGATGATCAGTCCACCCTCGCGCCTAGTCGACTTCAAGCTCTCATGCGTACGCCGTCTTGAATCAATTCCGCGCCATAGTCTTGTCGAAGTCACACAAGCCCTCAGGCATGTGCCACATGTTTCCACGCCCCAGAAGTCGGTCACCATCAGCATCACGCTCCTATGTCGTCGTCGCCGATCCCACCACCGTCTTATGTACCAACCAACTTGCTCGATCCGTCAGACTGTCTAGTCCAACCCAGTCGAACTTATCCGACTGCATGACACGCTCGAGACTTCCAAATCATCTCCCAAGAATTCTAATCCATCACATGATAAATCCATCTTAACTGACATGACTTCCCACAACGCCTTCAAGCATCTCTATTGCACCAACAAATCTTTCACATTTGACTGCCATAACCCAAGATTTTCATTTTCATGAACTTCTCCACCTCAAACCAGGTACCTGTTGGCACCACGACTCTTTATACAGCTGACACTTTGAAAAATTAAACCAAGCTCCCTTCACATGATGCTCAAATACACAAACCAAGACCTGACGTGGTACACTCCATGTACTAATTGCAAAAACCAACCAAGAATTATCTTGGACTTCACGTGACCGTAGCTCCTTTGCACAATATTCTAATGCTAGCGTTGCACTTACTGCCAAAGCCTTCCAATGGATGCATATCAATGGATATTCCTCTACGCCGATTGATCTGCTGCCTCCGTCCGCGTCGCACAAGGACTCGGTCCTCCTTTTGGTCCAAAACAAAATCTCGTGTCTGACCGCTCTTTCCTGTTGTACGCAGCCGGATCCAGTGCACGATCTGCCTCTTGGTCCATGACTCCGGAGCAACTAATTAACGAGCCCTCCTTCAGGAGGCTCGCAACGATCAGCGTCACTTGGCGCGCTCACAGCCATTCGCCACGTGTCGCGTTCTGAACGCTTCCTCTGAATTTTTTTATTTTTACGCACGCGTTTTCAGTTTTTTAAAAGGTTTTTTTTCGGTTTTTTTTACGTTTTGATTTTTTACCGGTCTTCCTTAGCTTTTCGACAAAAAAAAATTTCGAAAATTTTTTTTTGCGCAAAAAAATGCATTTTTTTTCGCGAGAATCACGATTTTGTTTTCGCGAGAGGCACGGTTGTGCTTTCGCGAGAGGCACGGCCCTGCCTCTTGGAAACGAAAAAAAAATGCGTTTTCTGTTTTTTTCCTTTCGCGAGAGGCACGGTTTTGCTTCCGACAGAGGCACGGTTGTGCTTTCGCGAGAGGCACGGGCGTGCCTCTTTCGGAAAGGAAAAAAACCGCATTTTTAATTTTTTTTCTTTCGCGAGAGGCACGATTTTGCTTCCGCCAGAGGCACGGTTGTGCCTTCACGAGAGGCACGGGCGTGCCTCTTTC
>NC_041385.1:10956626-10975355 GCF_002162155.2 Triticum dicoccoides
GCGAGAGGCACGGTTTTGCTTCCGACAGAGGCACGGTTGTGCTTTCGCGAGAGGCACGGGCGTGCCTCTTTCGAAAAAGGAAGAAAATGCGTTTTCTGTTTTTTTTTTCTTTTGTGAGAGGCACGATTTTGTTTCCGCGAGAGGCACGGTCGTGATTTCGTCAGAGGCACGGCGTGCCTCTTTCGCTAAGGAAAAAAACCGTGTTCCCGGTTCGGTTTTTTCGTCGGTTTTTTTCGTCCGGTTTTTTCGTGAAAAAAAGTTCGTCAAAACCTATCAACATGGGATCTAGTTTTGAAGATCTCGACACGAGGAATTCAATGGCGAAAGCTGTTCAAGATTTGAACGCACGGTTTAAGAGATAAAACATTTTGAATAAATGGATCTACGAAAAAAGAGAAAACTCCCAGGTTGCAACAAGTGGCGCACATGCAGCGCGCCACTTGTCGCAACCTGGAGAAGTTGAGGTGATCTCCGCAAGAAGTACTCCTTAATTAGGGATTTCGCCATGACTCGCCGCCTGTAGCCTTGCGGCTTCCGCTAGCTGGGCCGCTGCCCACGCACACGCCTTTGGGCCTCCGCAACCAGCACCCCCGATCGACGTGCTGCCCTGCCTGCCCGTGCGCGACACGCCGCTGCTGCCAATTGCATCACACAGAGTCCACGCCTGAATCGATTAACCGATCTCACCAAGAACTTGTCTGATCCACCAAATCGACCAAACAACCTGCTGCTCAAAGCCTGCAACTCGCCGCCGCCAAACATCCAACCACGTGATTGCTTCTTCATCCTCTAGATCAACACAATGCGACCCCCGAACAACCTAACTCATGATACCACTTGTTAGAATAAATTCAAGGCATACCGTCGATCATCCGAGTACCAAGCAATCACACGATCACGACACCGAGATTTGTTAACGAGGTTCACCGATATGGCTACATCCCCGGGGCTTGACTATGGGCGCTCCTCCCCGTGACACCGTCACAATACCGCACACCGGCCACCCGGGTGCTGGCACATGCCGCCGGCTCCCCCTTGCGCGCATGTGCTATTATGTTGGCATAGGTTACATCGTGTGTCTACCCCCGCTATATAAAAGAGGCCTAGGATACAAGTGTCCTACTAGGACACGACTCCACATCCTATGTAAACACAATAAAACTTCTAGTCCAACTGTAACCTACCTTGTACACAATATACGACACAACTCTCTAAATCTCAACAAATAGACATATTAGTATCTAATTTTAATGAGTGCACCTTCAGGATAAGACAATAATCACCATTGACTGATCATTAGACCTTTTCAAGTCTCTGAATATATTTTGTTTATTATAGCCCGACTCATCCAAAAAGAATTAATAAAGAAGGACACACTCTAGTTTATTCATAGATTTAACACATATGGCAACATATCTGTCATGACACAGCGGGGAGAAGATTAATCTTGATATCTACTACCTCCATTCCTAAATATAAGACTTTTGGGTAGTAACACCCTATTAAACTGGGGTGTAGGAAGGGCCCACTCTACCATAATAGGGTGTTATCTTTGAAATATTTTGGATGAAACGATAGAAAATAAAGAATGATATGGTAAAGGAGAACTCAACATGATCTACACATTATACATCTCTAAGAATGCATGTAACATTTTGTGTGGCCTTGTTATAGCACAAGAAGGCTACTTAATTTTTTTTGTCAACCGGAGTTCATTTGATACTCGAGCGGATTAATTTGGAGGCGTGATATTAAGACAAATAAATAATAAAGTGAGAAATAAAACTATCAAAGTGGGCTGCTATTTTCCCTCTGTCCTTTCAGCCCAACACCCCCACCTAAAGCCCCCCTAAATTTTAGCCCAAATAGCCCAATAACCCATTCTTGATATATAAGGCAAGTCACCAGCTTCCATTTGGGGCAAACCCGAGAGAGGAGCGAGACACCCCCTCAAATTCTATGCTAGCCGCCACTTTACCGTTGGCCATCCACGCGCCGCCACTTGTTTGCCTGCACCGCCCAGGAGCCACCGCTAACCTTCTCTTAACTGGTAAGGATGAATTCTCGTTTCTTTCGTTGCCAATCGCCGCCATACATACTCACTACTCGAGTTTTTGGTGTGTTGCAACTTATTAGTGGGGTTGTGCAGTGGTGGTTGATCGACATGGACGGTAATGACCTACAAAGAAGATCATCTAGGAAGAGGAAGGTACAACAAAATGCTGGAATCCCACCGTCGTAAGTGTTTTGAATCACTTTTTAGTCCCTCTTCGATTGGTCCACTCAGGCTATCTATTTTGTTTTCAAATCTCTCTAGTTTCCAAATATGCTTTGGATGTTACTACTTTTCCATATAGTGTGTGGGTCTATTCTACAAACACCCTTAAGACCTTATTCTATTCAAAAAACCGCTTAAGAAGAAAAAAATGTAGCTCACTGGAATTTTTACAACAGTTCACCCCCCTATATGAATTGTACCATGTTTTTGTGCGTTTCAGAATAAGTCAAATGCATTAGCACCTACACTGCGCTTGGTCGTCAAATGAAGTTCACATGGTGTCTGACCATGTGAACTGTTGGGGAACGTAGCAGAAATTCAAAAAATTTCCTACGTGTCACCAAGATCTATCTATGGAGAAACCAGCAACAAAGGTAAGGAGAGTGTATCTACATACCCTTGTAGATCTCTAAGCGAAAGCGTTCAAGAGAATGGGGTTGAAGGAGTCGTACTCGTCGTGATCCAAATCACCGGAGATCCTAGTGCCGAACGGACGACACCTCCGCGTTCAACACACGTACAGCCCGGTGACGTCTCCCATGCCTTGATCCAGCAAGGAGAGAGGGAGAGGTTGAGGAAGACTCCGTCCAGCAGCAGCACAACAGCGTGGTGGTGATGGAGGAGCATGGCAATCCTGCAGGGCTTCACCAAGCACCGCGGGAGAGGAGGAGAAAGAGAGGTAGGGCTGCGCCAGGGAGAGGTGAAACTCATGTGTTGGCAGCCCCAAAACCCTCAAGTATATATAGGGGGAGAGGGAGGGCTGCACCCCCACCTAGGGTTCCACCCCTAGGGGCGGCGGCCAGCCCAAAAACCCATCTAGGGTGGCGGCCAAGTGGGGAAGAGGGGGAAACTTGCCCCCCAAGCAAGGTGGGGCGCCCCCTCCCCAAACCCTAGGCGCCTTGGGCCCTTGGGGGGGGGGGGGGCGCACCAGCCCACCTCGGGCTGGTCCCCTCCCACACTTGGCCCATGCACCCCTCCGGGAATGGTGGCCCCACTTGGTGGACCCCCGGGACCCTCCTGGTGGTCCCGATACGTTACCGATAAAACCCGAAACTTTTCCGGTGACCAAAACAGGACTTCCCATATATAAATCTTTACCTCCGGACCATTCCGGAACTCCTCGTGATGTCCGGGATATTATCTGGGACTCCGAACAACATTCGGTAACCACATACAAACTTCCTTTATAAGCCTAGCGTCATCGAACCTTAAGTGTGTAGACCCTACGGGTTCGGGAACCATGCAGACATGACCGAGACGTTCTCCGGTCAATAACCAACAGCGGGATCTGGATACCTATGTTGGCTCCCACATGTTCCACGATGATCTCATCGGATGAACGACGATGTCAAGGACTCAATCAACCCCGTATACAATTCCCTTTGTCTAGCGGTATTGTACTTGCCCGAGATTCGATCGTCGGTATGCCGATACCTTGTTCAATCTCGTTACCGGCAAGTCTCTTTACTCGTTCCGTAACACATCATCCCGTGATCAACCCCTTGGTCACATTTTGCACATTATGATGATGTCCTACCGAGTGGGCCCAGAGATACCTCTCCGTTTACACGGAGTGACAAATCCCAGTCTCGATTCATGCCAACCCAACAGACACTTTCGGAGATACCTGTAGTGCACCTTTATAGCCACCCAGTTACGTTGTGACGTTTGGTGCACCCAAAGCATTCCTACGGTATCCGAGAGTTGCACAATTTCATGGTCTAAGGAAATTATACTTGACATTAGAAAAGCTTTAGCATACAAACTACGATCTTTGTGCTAGGCTTAGGACTGGGTCTTGTCCATCACATCATTCTCCTAATGATGTGATCCCGTTATCAACGACATCTAATGTCCATGGTCAGGAAACCGTAACCATCTATTGATCAACGAGCTAGTCAACTAGAGGCTTACTAGGAACATGGTGTTGTCTATGTACCCACACATGTATATGAGTTTCCTTTCAATACAATTATAGCATGGATAATAAACGATTATCATGAACAAGGGAATATAATAATAACTAATTTATTATTGCCTCTAGGGCATATTTCCTACAGTCTCCCACTTGCACTAGAGTCAATAATCTAGTTCACATCGCCATGTGATTAACATTGATAGGTCACATTGCCATGTGACCAACATCCAAAGAGTTTACTAGTGTGACTAAACTAGTTCACATCACCATGTGATTAAGACTCAATGAGTTCTGGGGTTTGATCATGTTTTGCTTGTGAGAGAGGTTTTAGTCAACGGGTCTGCAACATTCAGATCCGTATGTACTTCGCAAATCTCTAGTTCATATTGTAAATGGTGCTTCGACGCTCCACTTGGAGCTATTCCAAATGGTTGCTCCACTATACGTATCCGGTTTGCTACTCAGAGTCATTCGGATAGGTGTTAAAGCTTGCATCAAAGTAACCCTTTACGCCGAACTCTTTATCACCTCCATAATCGAGAAACATTTCCTTATTCCTCTAAGGATAATTTTGACCGTTGTCCAATGATCGTTCCTGAATCATTCTTGTACCCTTTGACTGACTCATGGCAAGGCACACTTCCGGTGCGGTACACAGCATAGCATACTATAGAGCCTACGTTTGAAGCATAGGGGACGACCTTCGTCCTTTCTCTCTCTTCCGCCGGGGTCGAGCTTTAACTCTTAACTTCATACCTTACTACTCAGGCAAGAACTCCTTCTTTGACTGATCCATCTTGAACACCTTCAAGATCATGTCAAGGTATGTGCTCATTTGAAAGTACCATTGAGTGGTTTTTGATCTATCCTCATAGATCTTGATGCTCAATGTTCAAGCAGCTTAATCCAGGTTTTTTATTGAAAAACATTTTTCAAATAACCCTATATGCTTTCCGGAAATTCTACATCATTTCTGATCAACAATATGTCAACAACATATACTCATCAGAAATTCTATAGTGCTCCCACTCACTTCTTTGGAAATACAAGTCTCTCATAAACTTTGTACAAACCCAAAATCTTTGATCATTCCATCAAAGCGTACATTCCAACTCCGAGATGCTTACTCCAGTCCTTAGAAGGATCGCTGGAGCTAGCATACCTTTTAGCATCCTTAGGATCGACAAACCTTTCTGATTGTATCACATACAACCTTTCCTTATGAAAACTGGTAAGGAAACTCGTTTTGACATCCAATTGGTAGATTTCATAAATGCAGCTAATGCTAACATGATTCCGACGGACTTAAGCATCGCTACGGATGAGAAAATCTCATCGTAGTCAACTTCTTGAACTTGTGAAAAACTCTTCGCCACAAGTCGAGCTTCACAGACGGTGACATTACCGTTCATGTCCGTCTTCTTCTTAAAGATCCATTTATCTCAATGGCTTGCCGATCAATGGGCAAGTCCACCAAAGTCCATGCTTTGTTCTGATACATGGATCCTATCTCGGAATTCATGGCTTCTAACCATTTGTTGGAATATGGGCCCACCATTGCTTCTCCGTAGCTCGTAGGTTCATTGTTGTCTAGCAACATGACTTTCAAGACAGGATTACTGTACCACTCTGAAGTAGTACGCATCCTCGTCACCCTACGAGGTATGGTAGTGACTTGATCCGAAGTTTCATGATCACTATCATAAACTTCTACTTCAATTGGTGTAGGTGCCACAGGAACAACTTCCTGTGCCCTACTACACACTAATTGTAGTGACGGTTCAATAACCATATCAAATCTCTACCATCCTCCCACTCAATTTTTCAAGAGAAACTTTTCCTCGAGAAAGGACCCGTTTCCAGAAACAATCCCTATTGCTTTCGGATCTGAATTAGGAGGTATACCCAACTGTTTTGGGTGTCCTATGAAGATGCATTTTATCCGCTTTGGGTTCAAGCTTATCAACCTGAAACTTTTTCACATAAGCGTTGCAGCCCCAAACTTTTAAGAAACGCCAACTTAGATTTCCCCAAACTATAGTTCAAACAGTGTCGTCTCAACGGAGTTACGTGGTGCCCTATTAAAGTGAGTGCGGTTGTCTCTAATGCCTAACCCATGAACGATAGTGGTAATTCGATAAGAGACATCATGGTACACACCATATCCAATAGGGTGCAACTATGATGTTCGGACACACCATCACACTATGGTGTTCCAGGCGGTATTAATTGTGAAACAATTTCCACAATGTCTTAATTGCGTGCCAAAGCTCGTAACTCAGATACTCATCTTTAGGATCATATCATAGACATTTTATCCTCTTGTCACGATGATCTTCAACTTCACTCTGAAATTACTTGAACCATTCAATAATTCAGACTTGTGTTTCATCAAGTAAATATACTCAGTATCTACTCAAATCATCCGTGAAGTAAGAACATCACGATATCCACCGCGTGCCTCAGCACTCGTTGGACTGCACACATCAAAATGTGTTACTTCCAACAAGTTGCTTTCTTGTTCCATCTTACTGAAAATGAGGCTTTCAGTCATCTTGCCCATGTGGTATGATTTGCATGTCTCAAGTGATTCAAAATCAAGTGAGTCCAAACGGTTCATTTGCATGGAGTTTCTTCATGCATATACACCAATAGACATGGTTCGCATGTCTCAAACTTTTCAAAAATGAGTGAGTCCAAAGATCCATCAACATGGAGCTTCTTCATGCGTTTTATACCAATATGACTTGCATGGCAGTGCCACAAGTAAGTGGTACTATCATTACTACCTTATATCTTTTGGCATGAAAATGTGTATCACTACGATCGAGATTTCAATAAACCATTCATTTTAGGCGCAAGATCATTGAAGGTATTATTCAAATAAACAGAGTAACCACTATTCTCCTTAAATGAATAACCGTACTGCGATAGACATAATCCAATCATGTCTATGCTCAACGCAAACACCAAATCTCGATGGTAGAGGGAGCGTGCGATGCTTGATCATATCGACCTTGGAAACACTTCCAACACATATCGTCAGCTCACCTTTAGCTAGTCTCCGTTTATTCCATAGCTTTTATTTCGAGTTACTAACACTTAGCAACCGAACCGGTATCTATTACCCTGCTGCTACTAGGAGTACTAGTAAAGTACACATTTAATTCAATGTATATCCAATATACTTCTATCGACCTTGCCAGCCTTCTCATCTACCAAGTATCTAGGGTGGTTCTGCTTCAGTTTCCGTTCCTCTTATTACAGAAGCACTTAGTCTCGGGTTTGGGTACAACCTTCGGTTTCTTCACTAGAGCAGCAACTGTTTTGCCGTTTCATGAAGTATCCCTTGTTTCCCTTGCCCTTCTTGAAACCAGTGGTTTTACTAACCATCAACAATTGATGCTCCTACTTGACTTCTACTTTCGCGGCGTCAAACATCGCGAATACCTCAAGGATCATCATATCTATCCCTGATATGTCATAGTTCATCGTGAAGCTCTAGCAGCTTGGTGGCAATGACTTTGGAGAAATATCACTATCTCATCTGGAAGATCAACTCCCACTCGATTCAAGTGATTGTTGCACTCAGACGATCTGAGCACAAGCTCAACGATTGAGCTTTTCTCCCTTAGTTTGCAGGCTAAGAAAATCATCGGAGGTCTTATACCTCTTAACATGGGCACGAGCCTGAAATCCCAATTTCAGCCCTCGAAACATCTCATATGTTCCGTGACATTTCGAAAACGTCTTTGGTGCCTCAACTCTAAACCGTTTAACTGAACTATCATGTAGTTATCAAAACGTGTATGTCCGATGTTCGAAACATCCACAGACGACGTTTGGGGTTCAGCACACTGAGCGGTGCATTAAGGACATAAGCTTTCCACTGTTCGCATAATCGCTACTGTCAACTTTCAACTATATTTTCTCTAGGAACATATCTAAACAGTGGAACTAAAGCGCGAGCTTACGACATAATTTGCAAAGATCTTTTGACTATGTTCAGGATAATTAAGTTCATCTCATGAACTCCCACTCAGATAGACATCCCTCTAGTCATCTAAGTGATTACCTGATCCGAGTCAACTAGACCGTGTCCGATCATCACGTGAGACGGACTAGTCATCATCGGTGAACATCTTCATGTTGATCGTATCCTCCATACGACTCATGCTCGACCTTTCGGTCTCTTGTGTTTCGAGGCCATGTCTGTACATGCTAGGCTCGTCAATTTAACCTAAGTGTTTCGCATGTGTAAATCTGGCTTACACCCGTTGTATGTGAACGTAAGAATCTATCACACCCGATCATCACGTGGTGCTTCAAAACGACGAACTTTCGCAATGGTGCACAGTTAGGGGGAACACTTTCTTGAAATTTTAATGAGGGATCATCTTATTTACTACCGTCGTTCTAAGCAAATAAGATGCATAAACATGATAAACATCACATGCAATCAAAAAGTGACATGATATGGCCAATATCATTTTGCTCCTTTTGATCTCCATCTTCGGTGCTCCATGATCATCATCATCACCGGCATGACACCATGATCTCCATCATCATGATCTCCATCATCGTGTCTCCATGAAGTTGTCTTGCCAACTCATTACTTCTACTACTATGGCTACCGGTTAGCAATAAAGTAAAGTAATTACATGGCGTTGTTCAATGACGCGCATGTCATACAATTACTAAACAGTAAAACTGAGCTACCCACGCCCTCCCACAACGATTTACATCCTCCACCGTCGGATCAGCCTAATAGACACTTTAGATCTGGTGTTCGTTTCGTCCCTCGCGCCTGCCCATTTTTCGTTCGATCACCCAGCGTGACCTGGCCACCGTAAACGGCTGCTGCCCCGCTGGCTGACCTAGGCTTTCTGTCATTAATTGGGCCAAGAGGTCGAGAGAAATAGATTAGGCCCAGGAAAAACGAGGGTAAACAACAGGCCCGTTTCGTGCATACCTAGGGATCCTCTCAAGAGTTACTAAAAAAAGGCATTCTCAAGAATTATATATAAAAAAGGCATCCTCTCAAGATTTCTCCACCACACTGCGTGCGTTCTCCCCGAGGCGGCAGCGCGCGCCATCGACTTCATTACTCGCTGTTCAGCGGTTCTCCTTGACGTGTGTTGTTAGCTTCGTCCCTTGCGGTTCGACGGCTTCGACCCTTTTGTTCGGCATAGTAGATTGACCTAGGAAGTTCTGCAGGTGTACAATCCGTCCACGGAGAAGAAATTGTTGATGCATGGATCGATTCTTCCTATTCTGAAGGAACTCTCATGCGTCCCCACAAATCTCAGCTTCCGTAGGTAAACACACCTCACGAACCCTTTGCTTCGATTGGTGAGGAATCGTGTATGCACTGGTTCGTGCCCTGGTTTTGCAGTCTGCGGAGATGGAATCTTGCTTCATTCGATGTTTGTTCTTCCCTTGGGTCGTATTCCTGTTGAGAATATACACTACCAAAAAGGGATAATTTCACCCATACAAAATTGGAATGGAAAATTGTTGTCCTGATAAGAATAGATGCTTGACACAATCATTTTCTTATGTTTAGTTAAAACATATGTTTTTTTGGAATTTTCTGCTGGTAAGAGTAAATCCATGAATGTAGTCTTCTCTTTTCATATATTTTTATTGAGTAAAGATGCTTAACCTGGGTGCATCTTTTGTTGGTCCCTTTCGAAGTGATGGTACACATGTAGATAAATATACAAGAAATTATAAGGCCAGTTCATATATACACTTTTCATTGTTGTTTTATGTCTGAAATTCTTCTGAAAATGATGGAATAACTATGGTTGTGCACATGCAAGATCTTATTGTGTTTTAGGTCACACGCACTTCTATGAGACTTGCATTTTAATTTCTTGTTTTTGGGTACTATTGTCTATATGTGCTTTGTAATTGTCTATGAATAAATAGAGTGAGCACGAAATTAGTGAAACCAAGTTAATGCAAAGAGGCCCTATTGGTGCAATGTTTACATTCCAAAATGACTTTATATTCAAATAGATGTTAAAGCCAACCTATATATTATAATTTTGGGACAGGCGCGGCAACGCGCGCCTTCACGGTCTAGTAAATTAAGGCAACTCATATGGCTCCTGTCGGTTGTCATACTCATCGACATGCAAGTCATGATTCCTATTACAAGAACATGATCAATTTCATACATCACATATCATTCATCACATTCTTCTTGGCCATATCACATCACATAGCATACCCTGCAAAAACAAGTTAGACGTCCTCTAATTATTGTTTGCATGTTTTACGTGGCTGCTATGGGTTTCTAGCAAGAACGTTTCTTACCTAAGCAAAAACCACAACGTGATATGTCAATTGCTATTTACCCTTCATAAGGACCCTTCTCATCGAATCCGATTCGACTAAAGTAAAAGAGACTGGCACCCGCTAGCCACCTTATGCAACAAGTGCATGTCAGTCGGTGGAACCTGTCTCACGTAAGTGTACGTGTAAGGTCGGTCCGGGCCGCTTCATCCCACAATACCGTCGAAACAAGATTGTACTAGTAACGGTAAGCATATTGAACAAAATCAACGCCCACAACTACTTTATGTTCTACTCGTGCAAAGAATCTACACAATAGACCTAGCTCATGATGCCACTGTTGGGGAATGTAGCAGAAATTCAAAAAATTTCCTACGTGTCACCAAGATCTATCTATGGAGAAACCAGCAACAAAGGTAAGGAGAGTGTATCTACATACCCTTGTAGATCTCTAAGCGAAAGCGTTCAAGAGAACGGGGTTGAAGGAGTCGTACTCGTCGTGATCCAAATCACCGGAGATCCTAGTGCCGAACGGACGACACCTCCGCGTTCAACACACGTACAGCCCGGTGACGTCTCCCATGCCTTGATCCAGCAAGGAGAGAGGGAGAGGTTGAGGAAGACTCCGTCCAGCAGCAGCACAACAGCGTGGTGGTGATGGAGGAGCATGGCAATCCTGCAGGGCTTCGCCAAGCACCGCGGGAGAGGAGGAGAAAGAGAGGTAGGGCTGCGCCAGGGAGAGGTGAAACTCATGTGTTGGCAGCCCCAAAACCCTCAAGTATATATAGAGGGAGAGGGAGGGCTGCGCCCCCACCTAGGGTTCCACCCCTAGGGGCGGTGGCCAGCCCAAAAACCCATCTAGGGTGGCGGCCAAGGGGAGGGAGAGGGGGAAACTTGCCCCCCAAGCAAGGTGGGGCGCCCCCTCCCCAAACCCTAGGCGCCTTGGGCCCTTGTGGGGGGTGCACCAACCCACCTGGGGCTGGTCCCCTCCCACACTTGGCCATGCACCCCTCCGGGGATGGTGGCCCCACTTGGTGGACCCCCGGGACCCTCCCGGTGGTCCCGGTACGTTACCATAAAACCCGAAACTTTTCCGGTGACCAAAACATGACTTCCCATATATAAATCTTTACCTCCGGACCATTCCGGAACTCCTTGTGACGTCCGGGATATCATCCAGGACACCGAACAACATTCAGTAACCACATACAAACTTCCTTTATAACCCTAGCTTCATCGAACCTTAAGTGTGTAGACCCTACGGGTTCGGGAACCATGCAGACATGACCGAGACGTTCTCCGGTCAATTACCAACAGCGGGATCTGGATACCCATGTTGGCTCCCACATGTTCCACGACGATCTCATCGGATGAACCACGATGTCAAGGACTCAATCAATCCCGTATACAATTCCCTTTGTCTAGTGGTATTGTACTTGCCCGAGATTCGATCGTCGGTATGCCGATACCTTGTTCAATCTCGTTACCGGCAAGTCTCTTTACTCGTTCCGTAACACATCATCCCGTGATCAACCCCTTGGTCACATTGTGCACATTATGATGATGTCCTACCGAGTGGGCCCAGAGATACCTCTCCATTTACACGGAGTGACAAATCCCAGTCTCAATTCGTGCCAACCCAACAGACACTTTCGGAGATACCTGTAGTGTACCTTTATAGCCACCCAGTTACGTTGTGACGTTTGGTGCACCCAAAGCATTCCTACGGTATCCGGGAGTTGCACAATCTCATGGTCTAAGGAAATGATACTTGACATTAGAAAAGCTTTAGAATACGAACTACGATATTTGTGCTAGGCTTAGGATTGGGTCTTGTCCATCACATCATTCTCCTAATGATGTGATCTCGTTATCAACGACATCCAATGTCCATGGTCAGGAAACCGTAACCATCTATTGATCAACGAGCTAGTCAACTAGAGGCTTACTAGGGACATGGTGTTGTCTATGTACCCACACATGTATCTGAGTTTCCTTTCAATACAATTATAGCATGGATAATAAACGATTATCATGAACAAGGGAATATAATAATAACTAATTTATTATTGCCTCTAGGGCATATTTCCTACATGAACTACATCCAAAAGTGTAGTGAAAATGGCAAAAAAATAGTGTGCATTTCACTCTATTGACATTTAGTGTGGTTGCCCTTCTATGCAGTTCAATTCATCGATTTGTGGATCTGCAAAATACAGTGTCTGCACTTCGGTAAATTCAAACCACTTAAACCGTGATAAATTAGAGAAAGTGTTATACATGAAAAGTTCCGCCTCATCGATATCTTTCCTAAATTATTATATTTGCATCATTTTAACGAGCGGCCTGAAAAATTTCGTGAAAATTCGTTCGCTGCCCCTCGTCGGGTGTCGCACCAATTTTGAAACTGCTCTTAGACCGCAAGGAATTTCAAAATTGTTCTACACGAAAAAAATCGCCTAATCCATAACTTTCTAATGGTATATCGCACGCGTTGTTCTGTCAAAGGGTTTAAAAATTGGAGTAAAAACTATACCGAAATTGCGTGTAATTTTTTGGGATTACTGTTCATTTCCTTTGTGTTGAAGGTTCAGAAGTGCTTGAAGAATAATGTATATACCATTGTTTAATTTTTTTCATGCTTGAGCATTATCACTAAGGAACAGACCAAATGGCTAGCTTCACATCCCTTTGGTAGTTTGATGGTAATTACTTTTCCACTAAATTTTGCAAACAACTTGGGACACTCTTATTTGTTTGAAACACACAATTCACAATTATATGGTTCATACACCTTGTTTTAGAATACGCCACCGGTCCTTCCCACGACACAACCTTCCTATAAACCAAAGATTATTCCTCCAAATAAACTCAACAGTGTGACCAAACCTGTGATGTTTTGTTCGCCCGCCTCCATGGGACCAATGAAACATAGGATGCGGCGGTGGAACGTGAAAGCAAAGAGTATGGAAGCACTGCCAGCACCGTGGTAAATAAGAAATGTAGCAACCCAAGAGTATTCCTCCAAACATTTTCCATGTTATATTATTTTTATGCATCATCATGTCATCATGCTATCATTGCATTACATCATATTAACTTGATCACATTAATCCAAACAACCTTTTCAAACGTTATTAATATGTCTATGCGTGTTATCATGGGAGTAGTACCACCCTGATCCCTTTTGGTCTTCCTCGCCGAGACTCAATTCCAAACTTTGCACATGTTGTTCTTATTTTATATTTGAGCTACCATCCAAAACTAGGAATTTTAGCACGCCCCTATCTTGCACATGTAATTAAAAATCCATTCCTTGAGGAAAGTGGAGCTATCTTCAAAATGGGGATTTCAGTGAAGTCTAAATGACATGTAGCATTTTGTGTGGCCTTGTTATAGTATAGGTAGGCTTCTTTAATTTGTTTGTCAACCGGAGTTCGTTTGATACTCGAATAGATTAATATGGAGGCGCGATATTAAGACCAACCAAGAATAAAGTTAGAAATAAAACTATCAAAGTGGGCTGCTATTTTCCCTCTCTCCTTTCGGCCCAACACCCCCACCTAAAGCCCCACTAAATTCTAGCCCAAATAGCCCAATAACCCCTTTTTCCTATATGAGGAAGGTCACCCCCTTCCATTTAGGGCAAAACCTAGAGAGGAGCAAGACATCCCCCTCAAATTCTATGCTAGCTGCCACCTTAGTCGTCACCCATCCACGAGCCCTACTTGTTTGTCCGCGCCGCCCAGCAGCCTCCGCTAACCTTCTCTTAACTGGTCAGGATGAATTCACATTTCTTTCGTTGCCAATCGCCGCCATACATCATCACTACTCGAGTTTTTGGTGTGTTGCAACTGATTAGTGGGGTTGTAATCTGCAGTAAGTGGTGGATCGCCATGGACAGTGATAACCTACCAAGAAGATCAGCTCGGAAGATGAAGGAACAATAGAATGTTGGAATCCCACCATTGCAACTGTTTCGATTCAATTTTAATCCCTCTTTGATTGATCCACTCAGGCTATCTAGTTCATTTCCAAATCTCTCTTGCGTGCACATCTACTTTAGATGTTACTGCTTTTGCAGATTGTGTGTGGGCCTTTTCTATAAACACCCTTAAGACCTTATTCTATTCAACAAACCGCTTAGAAGTAGAAAAATGCAGCTCACTTGAATTTTTACAATAGTTCACCCCCTATATGAATTGTAATATGTTTTCATGTGTTTTAGAATAAGTTAAATGCATGAGAACCTACAGTGCGCTTGGTCGTTAAATGAAGTTCACATGTTGTCCGACCATGTGAGCTGCCTCCAAAATTGTAGCAAAAACGGTAAAAAATATATATAGTGTGCAGTTGTCTCTGTTGACATTTAGTGTGGTTGCCATTCTGATGCAGTTCACTTCGTCCATTTGTGGATCAGAATACAATGTCTGCACTTCGGTAAATTCAAAACCACTTAAATCGTGATAAATTAGAGAAAGTCTTATACAGAAAAAGTTCCGCCTCGTCGATCTCTTTCGAACATTATATTATTAGCATCGTTTGGACGAGCGGTTTGAAAATTTTCATGAAAATACGGTCACTGCCACTCATCAGGTGCCGCACCGTTTTTGAAACTGCTGTTACAGCGCAAGGAATCTTGGAAAGTGTTCTACAAGAAAACAAATTGCCTAATCCATAGATTTTTAATGGTATATCACACACGTTATTGTGTCATGTGGTTTAAAACTTGGATTAAAAACAATACCAAAATTGCGTGTAGGTTTTTTTGTTGGCATTCAATTCATTTGCTTTTTGCTGAAGGTTCAGAAGTGCTTGCAGAATAATGTATATACCACTGTTTGTTGGTTTTCCGCGCTTGAGCATTGTCACTAAGTAAAATAGCAAAAGGGTAGCTTCACATCCCTTTGGTAGCTTGATGGTCATTAATTTTGCACAAAATTTTGCAAACAATTTGTGATACTCTTATTTGTGTGATACACACTATTCGTTATTATATGGTTCATACACCATGTTTTAGAATACGCCACCAGTCCTTCTGAAGATACAACCTTCCAATAAACCAAAGAATATTATATAAACACACTCAACAGTCTGGCCAAACCTGTGATGTTCAGTTCGCCCACCTCCATGGAACCAAAGAAGCATATGGTGCGGCGGTGGAACATGAAAGCGAAGAGTATGGAAAACACTGCCAACACCGGTGTATATAATAAATGTAGGAACCGGAGAGTATTCCTCCAACATTTCCCATGTTCTTTTATTTTTATGCATCACCATACCATCATGCTATCATTAAATTATATCATATTACTTGATCACAATAATCTAAACAACTTTTCCAAACCTTATTAATATTGCGATGTGTGTTATCGTGGGTGTAGTACCACCCTGATCCCTTTTGGTCTTCCTCACCGAAACTCACTCCTAAACTTTGCACATGGTGTTCTTATGATATATTTGAGCTAACATCCAAAACTAGGAATTTTAGCACGCCCCTATCCTGCACATGTAATTCAAAATCCTTTCTTTGAGGAAAGTGGAGCTATTTTCGAGATGGGGATTTGAGTGAATTCTAAATGACATGTATATTTTGTGTGGCCTTATTATAGTATAGGAAGGCTACTTAAGTTTTTGTCAACCAGAGTTCATTTGATACTCGAACGGATTAATGTGGAGGCATGATATTAAGGCAAACAAATAATAAAGTTAGAAATAAAAAATAAATAAAGTGGGTTGCCATTTTCTCTCTTTCCTTTCAGTCCAACACCCTCCTAAAGCCCCCATAAATTCTAGCCAAATAACCCTTTCTTCTTATATAAGGCAGGTCACCTGCTTCCATTTTTGGAAAAAACCGAGAGAGGGGCGAAACATCGCCCCCAGATTCTATTCTAGCCGCCACCTTCACCGTCGCCCATCCACGCACCGCGACTTGTTTGGCCGCACTGCCAAGCAGCCGCTGTTAACCTTCTCTTAACTGGTAAGGATGAATTCCCGTTTCTTTCATTGCCAATCGCCGCTATACATCCTCACTAATCGAGTTTTTGGTTTGCTGCAACTGATTAGTGGGGTTGTAGTCTGCAGTAAGTGGTGGATCACCACGGACGGTGATAAGCTACCAAGAAGACCATCTAGGAAGAGGAAGGTACAATAAAATATTGGAATCGCACCGTCGCAAGTGTTTCTATTCACTTTTTAATCCCTCTTTGATTGATCCACTCAGGCTATCTAGTTTGTTTTCAAATCTCTCTAGTTTCTTTAGATGTTAGTACTTTTCCATATAGTGTGTTGGTCTATTCAAACAATACAACACACTCGAATTTGTACAACAGTTCACCCTCCTATATGTTTTCGTGTGTTTTAGGATAAGTCAAATGCATGAGCAGCTACAGTGCGCTTGGTCGTCAAATGAAGTTCACATGTTGTCCGACCATGTGAGCTGCATCCAAAATTGTAGCAAAAACTGTAATTTTTTTTGTAGTGTGCAGTTGTCTCTATTGACATTTAGTGTCGTTGCCCTTCTGATGTAGTTCACTTCGTCCATTTGTGGATCTGCAAAATATAGTGTCCGCACTTCGGTAAATTCGAAACCACTTAAACTGTGATAAATTAGAGAAAGTGTTATACATTAAAAAGTTCTGCCTCGTCGATCTCTTTCGAACATTATATTATTTGCATCGTTTTGATGAGCGGTTTGAAATTTTTCATGAAAATATGGTCGCTGCCAATCATCGGGTGTCACACCGCTTTTGAAACTGCTCTTACACGGCAAGGAATCTCGGATAGTGTTATACAAGAAAACAAATCAGCTAATAGATAGCTTTCTAATGGTACATCGCACACATTTTTTTGCTATATGGTTTAATTTTTTTATTAAAAACAATACCAAATTTGCGTGTAGCTTTTTTTTGTTGGCATTACAGTTCATTTGCTTTCTGCTGAAGGTGCAGAAGTGCTTGCAGAATAATGTATATACAACTGTTTGTTGGTTTTCCACGCTTGAGCATTTTCACTAAGGAATATAGCAAATGGGTAGCTTCACATCCCTTTGATAGCTTAATGGTAATTACTTTTGCACTAAATTATGCAAATAGCTTTTGATACTCTTATTTGTGTGAAGCACACTATTCGTTATTATATGGTTCATACACCTTGTTTATAATACGTCACAAGACCATTCAATAAACCAAAGATTATTTCTTCAAACCCACTCAACAATGTGTCTAAACCTGTGATGTTTTCTTCTCCCGCCTCCATGGAACCAGTGAATCATGGAATGCGGCGGTGGAACGTGAAAGCAAAGAGTATGGAAAGCAATGCCAACACCGATGTAAATAATAAATGTAGCAACCCGAGAGTTTCCTCCAACATTTTCCATATATTTTAGTTTTATACACCATCATGTCATCATGCTATCATTGGATTACATCATATTAACTTGATCACACTAGTAAGTGTGCACGTGCAAGACACTTATCATAGAGTTGTGAAAAAGAGACAAAATTTGATCGCAGGAAGGAGAGCAGTGGCATAAGTGTCGAGGGAGGAGGATTGATTATTGCCGCGGCCATGCGTGTAGGTTTCCTTGTTATGTCTCAGCTAATTTTAGTGACTCCTTTGATTATGTTGGACTATTATAGAAAAGATTATTGGAAACTTTTTTTGTGTACAATCAGTAATCAATAATTGGAATACATGTTCGTGCTGGATGGAAGAGGCAAAAAAGTTTCAAGGTAAGACATGAAGCTTCCTTAAACTGAAAGTTGGTTATGCAAGTAGTCAAAGTTAGGATCTAGCGTGTCATTTAGGACCTGAAGCTTCCTTAAACTGAATGCATGTGCTCGTACCTGTCGTGGCCGCGTAGCGTTGCAGCCCCATGTCACCGTCGTTTATTCCTCAGGACGAGAAGTCCAGGAGAGTCAAACCAAGAGTCGAGCCGTCGAAGACGACAAACACTCAAACAGGTGAACGAAAAGAAGAAAGTGATGGAAGTCAAGGAACGATCGGAGTCAAGGTCAGGGTTTGACCGATCCTGTGATCCGAACAAATAGGGAAACGAGCGATTTGGTTTCCATGTTTGTCTCTGCCTACATGCGAACACGGGCCAGGCCTTTTTCCTTTTTCCTTCTATGTACGCAGTACACAAGGCTGGGTTTTAAAAAAAAATGATGGCGTAGATCATGGTAATTATCGCTAATTGATATTTTTCCTTCTATGCATGCAACACACA